>NC_089596.1:16783897-16963897 GCF_019320115.1 Miscanthus floridulus
ACGCATACATGGTGGTCGCGATGGCCACGCTCGTCATCGGGAACGTGTACGCCCACCACGCCAGCGAGAACCTGACTCCTCTGAAGAACAGGTTGATGCGGACCACCAGCGACACGAAGAGGAAGAGGGAGATGAAGTAGGGGATCTTGGCGCCAAAGCCGAACTCGCCGCAGAGCCTGGCCCATGCCATGGAGGCGACGCTGGGCACGGCGACGAAGAGGAAGAACACCGGGTGGAGCTCCTTGGGGAGCCGCACATCGTTCGTGTCGAGCCACTGGTACAGCGTCACGAACAGCACGACGTAGTGCGCCAGCCCGACGGCGAAGAAGAGGAGGGGCGCCTCGTGGAGTCCTACCAGGGCTCCCAGCAGCGCGCCGACGATGGCCAGGTGGCTCGTCGGGTTCGCCACCTTGGACAGCCGGCGCCCGCCGCCGGACATCCACTGGCCGTAGATCTTGAGGTCCAGCAGCAAGATTGGAGTCATGAGCACGTACCAGACGACGTGGCTGTCGTGGATCGCCGCCACCGGCCGCGGCAGGCCATTGACGAGGAAGAGGCAGGCGACCCACGGCGCGAAGAAGAAGTTGACGCGGATGGGGTTGCAGAATTCGCGGCGGACGACCTCGAAGTAGAACACCGCCTTGAGCAGGTAGACGGAGGAGACGAAGGCCGTGAGCGCCACCGAGACCCACCAGAGCGCCTGGTTCACGGCCGGGCTCACGTGGAGGAACGCCATGGACGGCTCCGACTGCAGCGACTTCCACAGCATCGCCTGGCTGCTGACGCCCAGGCACATCCCGAACGCGCTCACCGGGAACCGTAGCAGGAACGGCCACGTCTCGCAGTCGGGCAGCGTCGACACCTCCGTCGCTCTCAGCGTCTCCAGCTCCGGTCCTTGCAGGGCGGAGAAATATCGGTCGACGCTGGGGACCTCGTTCTCGCTGTCGCCGTCGCCGTCGCCGGTCTCCTCCTCCTCCTCCTCGGAGATCTTCGAGTCTGCGACTTCGATCTCTGCCGGAGGGTGAAGGGTGGAGACCTGGCGCTCGACGCGGCTGCCGCTGGAGAAGGTCTTCAAGTGATCGAACCGGCGGTCCCGCCACGGCTCCTCGGTGCTGATCGTCAGCGTCGGGTGCCCCGTCTGACTGAGCAGCTGTGGCGCCACCGCGGTGGCCCCGTGGTGGTGCGTGTCGAGACTGACCTCTGTCGCCATGCGCACGATGGACGCGCACGCGCCGAGGTGAAGCCCAGACGCGACGACGGCACGCTACATGCGATGGAGTACGGAATGTCGTTCTCCTGCACGTGCGCCGCCGCCTGCGCACTCACCGTCATCGCCACGTCCGCCTCCTTCCTGGCCACGGGAGAAGCGCCGTCCATTCCCGCAATCCGGGTGCTCTTGCTTTTGGCAATGGCGGCTGATCAGAATCGCTTGCGTGACTGCTACAATGTGTAGCTCAGCTCGCTAGTGAGTAGTGGATGCGCCGCAGTGCCAAAGCGTCGAGATTACAGGGGAGAACTGGAGAAGTTGTAGTTCTACTTGGTTAGAGGGGGTTCTACTTCTACCTGATGCAG
Organism: Miscanthus floridulus; assembly: GCF_019320115.1. Taxonomy (NCBI): domain Eukaryota; kingdom Viridiplantae; phylum Streptophyta; class Magnoliopsida; order Poales; family Poaceae; genus Miscanthus; species Miscanthus floridulus. The sequence continues at coordinate 16,785,470 of NC_089596.1, forward strand.
CCATGTGCATATCTGGAAAATCTCTATCTCTAGTTCTCTATCTACAACTAAATATCTATCTCTTGTCTTCTATCTACATCTACATCTCTTCTTTTCTCTATTGTAACACTTCTAGATGCTAGGAGGTCAACTTTAGTACTGGAATTGTAACCGGATACAACGACGGCGGTAATGGTGGTCGCCGGAGTTCTCGAGCCGCAGCTCGCCGCCTAAAACCGACGCCAACCAAGACAACATCTATCTCCATCAATGTACAACCAAAAGCCGCAAATGTTCATGTCTATCTAGAATAGGATTGGGAAGAAACTAAATAAAAGGAGAAAAGGCTTTCGTCTGCTCGGAGCATATATTTATAGTGTCGTGTGCCATTATAGTATATAGGCATACAAGCATAAAAAAAAGAGTAAAATTTAAGTACGATCCTTCAACTTGACCCTAGATGTCATTTAGGTTTTCATTTTTAGCTCCATGAACTTGGTTTGGCTATCATTCCGATCCAAAACGGGCACAGACCCTATATAATAGGTGATGTGGCAATGCCACGTCGTGTCCTCACCAGAGAACATGGCGGCGGCGATCGTCCTCATTCCTACCCACCCGCGCACCCCTACGGTGCCTTTCTTCTCTTCCCTTAAGGTGCCAGTAGAGAGGCTAGAAACCCCTTTGGTTGTTTGGGCTTCTACTAAAGGTTAGAGTTGAAGACATCTCACTGCCTCCTCCTTGTATCTACCAAAGTCTAAACTGAGATCGCCTTTTGGATGCACTTCAATTGAGGTTTGAGATGCTATTGCTGGCATATTACAAGTGGTGGGGTTGGTTTCACAATCACACCAAGGTGAAGTTAGGATGTGGAGTATTATTTATATTGTGATGATTTATTTAAACTAGTAAACATGCACGTGCGACACACACGTGGATATCAAAAGAAAACTCATTAGTAAAGGAGGAATTCTAATTGGCATTAAAATTTGGGCTTTTTTGAATTGAAGATTCAACTACGTGCCAAATTGGAAACCACACCCATCTATACAAATGAGAATACTTTGAAATAATAGGATAATACCCTGATGGAATCAGCTACCAAGCTGCTATACAGTAGGCTACATTACAAACTCCTGATGCATGAAGTGCATAAACATTTATCAGTTATGAGCAAATATCCCCATCTCCCACATCAAAGCACTTGCAGAGCATGTGATTGAAGTACAACTTGCCTCACCCTCTTACCATCATTAGAGCCTGTCTTCCTTGTGTACCGGTACTGGGATGCTTAGTATAATCTCACCATCTTCCCAGTCCCCTCCTACTACTTCTCCTCACACCACACTTCAAATATCTTTCTAAAATATGGACAAAAATAAAGATTGTCACCCCATAAAAATAAGGGAACTGCTCCAATACTCCTATAAAATTGCACACATCTCAAAGCAGCCCATCTCTATTTATTAATCATTTTCGTAATTAAATTATAATCTGGGCCCTAGTGGGCTAAGGACCGTCCATGCCGAGCCCTGTGCCCAGCCCAGAAACCCAAAAGGGAGTCGATGATCGTGATCTCCGCCTAGCACGTGAGCATCCCGGACGCCGCAACCCGCCCTCACCAATTGGAGCATAGTCACGTACTGCTAGGATGTTTACTATGACAAGATTGCTCATTTGGATCACCTAACCTATCAACGAATGGAGTCGTGGGGGAGGACAAGGCAGGATATGGGAGCGACGAGAGCGTGAGGGCGACCGTTAGGCGAATGAGGCGAGCGGCGGCGGCGTGGCCAGAAAACAAGCAGATGTAGATTTTTTTTTAATTTTAACACTTTTTAAAAACTAATTTTAAATCTAACACTGTCTATTTTTTTTAAACTAACATTTTTGATCGTGCCTATTGCCAAGCCTGTGCCGCGCTATGCATGGTGGCGCGGCAAGGGGACTGACGTGGCGACGACCGGAAAGGTTGACGGTTGACGTAGCAGGGCCTGCCGCGCCACCCATCTTGGCGCAGCAGTGCCGCGCCACGGAGCATGGCGCCGCAGGGCCAGATAAATATCGCGAGCGAAGCCCGCCCGCACGCACGCACGCCATCCCGCCCGCCCGCCGCCGCGTAGCGCCCCGCCGCCAGTGCGCCCGGACGGCCTCCCACTCGCGCCCGCCCGCCCGCGCCGCGCAGCGCCCGAGCCGGTCGCGCCACAAACGTCGGCGCGTTGAGGCCGCCCGTTCCTACCAAGGTACCTCCCTCTCGATTTCATGCTATTTTGATTATTATTGATTTAGGATAATTAGTGATTTAGGATAGTTAGTGATTTAGGATAGCTAGGGTTTTAGGATTGTTATTGATTTATGATAGTCAGTGATTTAGTATAGTTAGTGATTTAGGATAGTTAGGTTAGTGATTTAGTATAGTTAGTGATTTAGGTAGGTAGTTTTTAGGTTTGAGGTTGTGTGTTGTAGTATAGTTTGGATAGTTAGGTATTTATTATTTAGTTTATAGTTAGTTATTTAGTTTTTAGGTTTGAGGTTGTGTGTTGTAGTATGAAGTTTCGTCAAATGCTTATATTCCTAGTAAAGTTGTTTAATATATCTGTTAATGTTACTTTGAATATATACATGTGCTTTCATATTATGTTCGTATTGCATAACAAGTAGTTCCATTTTTGCAATGCTACGTAATGTTAATTTGAATTTTGTTAATTTGAATACTCTAACCCTTTGTTTATCAATTTATAACCGAATGGCTCCTCCCACGCAGCACCCGTTGTATCCCATTCTTAAGGTAAAGTACGACGACCAGCACCGAGCACACATCTTGAGTGACAACAACGTAGAGGTGGCCTTGCCTCCTTTGAGACCCCGCACGCACACCAGGGCTCACCAGTGGGACGAGCATTACGCGCCGTACATACGGCGTGCTGGTTTTCTCGAGCTTGTCCGTGTTGTCAACAACGGTCTTCCGCCCCTTGACCCAGGACTACTTACTGCAGCTGTAGACAGGTGCGAGTGCCTTATTTGTATGTAAACATTCTAGTAACAAATTTGAGGCAACTAACAGTCGTTCTATTCTTATAACAGGTGGAGGCCTGAGACCCACACGTTCCACCTACCTTATGGCGAGATGACCTTGACCATGCAGGACGTGAAGGCTATTTTTGGCCTTCGGTTGGGGGGACTTCCAGTGACAGGGATAGTTGACAACGATCACTGGAGAGAGCTGGTGGCTCAGTTTACTAGCTTTCTTCCACCGGACGATGAGGCTTCCAAGAAAAAATAAGTGAGAAATTCAAGGCTATTTAATACTTGCATTGCTTTCCTGCAACCATCGGGTCTCATTTTCTTTAGTCAATTTCAGGAAAAGTTCTAGTGTTTCGTCGTCCTGGATCACAAAGCGCTTTGATTACTTGGACCCATAGGCTGAGGAGGCTCAGATCGATAGGTTCGCTCGAGTGTGGCTCTGACACTTTCTTGGTGCTTTCCTCTTCCTAGATGCCTCGGGCAACACCATCAGCTGGATCTTCCTTGACATACTACGCCAGTCATGGGAGAACATAGCGACGTACAGCTGGGGCAGTGCAGTTCTAGCATGGACGTATCGACAGCTATGTGTTGCCTGTCGTCGCACCTCGGGGTATGTGAACCTTGGGTTTGCTCGTACCTACTCCAGGTTTGGTGTTGGGAACGATGGCCCGTTGGGAGGCCCCTTAATACTGGTTTACCGATAAGTACTTCGGTTCATTATAATCTTTGATATGGTTACATATGATGAGTTTATTAATGGCTAATTCATTATCGTGTTCAATGCAGCAATGAAACGGGCAGGATACACTCCCTACAGCTCTGTATATCTGGACGGAATCAGAGTTAGTTAGAGGGAATGCGAGGCGCAAGTATAGGGAGTACACGGACGGTCTCAACGTTCTGACACAGCACCAGGTTACGCTCTCTTTACTATCATACATATGTCTTGTTCGATATACACTATATCACAGCCTAACTCAATTACGAAATGTTTAGGTGCATTGGTGTCCTTGGAATGCTCCGAAGCTCCAGTACTATCTTAGTCCTGTCATTAGGGACGAGTCAGAGGAGTATCGCTGCAACGTCTCTCTTATTTTCTTCCACGTGGTCAAGATTCACTTGCCCATCAGGGTCTGCAGACAGTTTAGAAGAATGACAGGCTGCCCACCACCGCTTTACTCCACCAACCAAGGATTGCATGAGTGCGTTATCGATTAATAACAAAGCTATAATTCAGAGGTGTGTGCGGTACAACTAACATCGTTTTGTTGCAGGTATGACCGCAGGAAGAGGTACAAGACCAAGGATTGGCGCGTGACACACAATGCGCACATCCACTTATAGGAGACCAGGGAACAGCAGACGGTCCATGTAGGTTCTCCACACGACCAGCACACCTTCGATGAGTACCTGCGGTGTCTTCACAGGTCTACGAGGACACATATCAAGACCCCATACACCGAGGAGGCGATTAACGAGGACTCGGAGGAAGATGTGATCGAAGATGTGTATGACGTTGCCATTAGAGAGGACACACAGCTATAGAGAGCCCCGCTACAAAGATACGTGGTAAGATACTTGATTGGTATAATTTGTTATCCAATTGGTATTAAGTATGTATACTAAAACTGTTTAACCGCATTTCTGTACCTAGGCGACACAATTGTCGAGGCTGTCCAACGAAGCAGCATTCCGACTTCACGAATCTAGAGGGCAGGGGCCAAGCGTTCTCGCGGCTTTTGTGGAAGTAAACATAAACTTGTCCGTTCTAAAAATGTTTCTTTAGTGTATATGCGTTCAGAAAATGCACTAACTTTAACGTCTATTTATGCAGAAGGTGAAGAAGAGCTACAGGAAACTAGCTCAAAAGCTGAGCTGCATGGACACTCCTTATGAGGAACCACCACTCCCGGCTTAGTCGGGTGGCACGTCTTCAGCCTGTTTGAGGACACCAGCCAGCTCTTCTCAGCCGGTGACAGGTGCCACTTCCGCGGTGTGTACACCACCACATCATAGCCCTGGGACGGACCCTGTAACCTAGGACGACGAGAACGACGACGACCCCCGGGGCTTCCGCAGACAGCATGACCAGTGGGACGATTGGCCGCAGGACGAGATTGGCATGTCTCAGCTAGGTGGTGCCCCGCTTGGTACCCAAGGAGCCTCACAAGTACTAACAAAGGTAGTTTCTTTAAATACGTAGGCTACATGAACTAACGATCATAAAGAATTCTAAGTAATCATGCATATCATATACTTGCAGGGTACGAGCCGTACGCACTGGCGACGCGACCACACCGACGTTGGCTACACTCCCAATGTGTTGCCAACAAATCCGAAGAGACAGATGCGTCCGAGGGATCATTACACTCCTGGGTCTTAGTTTGTTAGGTCGAATCAATATTGACGTCCGAAACTTGCAGGTTTATTTGGTTATGTTATGTCGAACTTATGTCAAACCAATGAATATGTTATGTGGCAGCTTGTCAACTTACGCACGGACTTCATTTATTTGCTTCATATTCGTTTCAATGCGTCGCGGCAGCACTGTCGGCGAGATTAAGTATCAACTAGTTCGGGAAGTGGCAGTACCGGGGTATCTCGACGCCGAGGTCCATGGTCGCGTCGCTGTCGATCCTACAATATGGGGCCAAAAAGCCAAAAAATAAGTTCCCTTAAAAATATTCGTTTCAATCCAATCCAATTATTCATAATCGATTAGTTAACATGGTGGTTAACCGTATTATAAAAGACGGAAAAAATCATTGGCTTATCAAATTCTCTATTCGACCGTGAAAAAGATTCAACAAAAGACAAAAACAAATCCACTATTGATTTTACGTCAAGCAATACCTAGACTAACTCCCACTATCGGCGCGGAAAGTTCCGATTAAACCGTCCAGGTACCGCTGTGTCATGCTCCGTGGCGCGGCACTGCCGCGCTAAGATGGATGGCGCGGCAAGCCCTGCCACGTCAACCGTCAACATTTTCGGTCGTCGCCACGTCAGCCCCCTGCCGTGCCACCATGCATGACGCGACAGGCGCGGCCAAAAGTGTTAGTTTTGAAAAAAAAAACAGACAATGTTAGATTTAAAATTAGTTTTTAAAAAGCGTTAAAATTAAAAAAATCCAGATGTAGCGGCGTCCACGTGAGTTTCTGGGCTGGTAACAGGGCCAGGCATGGACAGACCGAGCCCACTCGGACCCAGGTTAGAATTAATTATGAAAATGATTAATAAATAGAGATAGGTTGCTTTGAGATGTGTGCAATTTTTATAGAGGAGGAGGATTGGAGCAGTTCCCTAAAAATAATCAAATATATCAAAAGAAGTCCTAAAATTTTGATTTCCCGAAAGAAACCTCAGATACTGTAGAAGCTTTGTAAGTTACAAAAAAGGCTTGTACTCGAAGTTGTTTTTAATTTTGCGATCAGGGTTTGCTCACTAAAATTGCCTTTTTAGCCCGTAGTAAAAAAAGAACTATAATTTGTAGGATAGTATATAGAATAGAACAATATCATATCTAGCCTATGAAGATCAGCAGGAAAAGGGTTTGCTCACTAAAATTAATTTTTTTAGCCCATAGTAAAAAAAAAGAGCTATAATATGTAGGATAGTATACAGATTCTCTCTACTTTAGCATTGCCCAGTAATTTATCCTAAGTTAAACTGCTTTGATTTAGGACAAATTTGCAGAAAAATATATTAGTTTGTAGAAGTTCTAATAAATACTTATTAAGACATATTTAGTAATATGTGGATTTAATAGAACTAATTTAATGTCGTAGATGTTGATATATTCGTTCTATAAACTATAGTAGAAGTTAGAGAAGTTTGATTTAGACAAAATTAAAGTCAACTATAATTTAGAACCGAAAGAATACTAGATAGATAGATGGATGGATATATTGTTGTGAGAGAAAATGGCTTCAATTAATTATTGTATAGCAGATACTCAAGGGAGACCGAATGGTAAAAAGAGGAAAAAAATAATGAGAGAATGGGGCTAAGCCAGAAGTAATCAACTCACTGGTGGCCCATCAGGGCCCAAACTCCAGCCTACTGAATTAAACACAGTGCCAAGTTTGGATGGGTGTAATAATTATAAGCAGCTAATGCCGCAGGGATTAACCACTGCAAATTGCATGACGGCAGATAATTAAAACGCAAAGAAGAAATAAAGAAATGGAACCAAATCCTCTATGGATCCAAACCTGCTACTCCAATCTCCATGACGCAATCAATGGCGATTATATTATTACATACATATCTCGTGTTCTCCAAATCTAAATTAAAATCCAAAAAAGGGAGAGGAAAAAATCACATCCTTAATTGCTACTGCTTGAATAGTATTTCTGATTTGGCTATCCCTGAATTTAAAAGGATATCCTTACTCTATATAACACCATCAATGCAAAGTCACCCTGCCTCCAACATGCCCTGATTTCAGATTCACCACAAAGTAACTGCCGTGTATATACACGTGTATTTCTCAGAATGATTCGGCGAGCAAATTCGGGAGGCACATTGCCGTTGCCGCGCAGACATCCTATATGAACGCCACGAAATCATCCAAGAGTAAATGCAGTCTATTTTATGTTGGATTTATTATTCAAATTCGTGGTGTTAATTCCATGAGGCCATTTCTACTCTCTGTTCATCTGCCTATAAATACTTACCCACCATAGCAATTAGCAATACCAAGAAATCGATCCAAATTCCAAATGCACTTCACCTACTACTAGGCGATGTGAGACTTGAGAGCAAACAAGAGTTCGTGCAGAACACAGAGAGAGATGGTGCGGCTTGTTGCGACAGTTGGTGGGCTGGCGGCGCTCTTCTGCTTATTGGGCTACTGCCAGGCCCAGCAGCAGCCCAACTACCGCGCCGCCCTCACCAACTCGCTGCTCTACTTCGAGGGGCAGCGCTCCGGCAGGCTGCCGCCGGACCAGCGCGTGCAGTGGCGCGGCGACTCCGCGCTCGCCGACGGCCGCGACCACGGCGTAAGCACAAGCACCGTCGTCGTCGCTGCTACGCATTTGTACTTGCAAGCAGTCACGTGTTTCACCTGCATTTGGCATTTGCTAGAAGCTGACATGGCATGCATGATGACGCGACGCAGGTGGACCTCACCGGCGGGTACTACGACTCCGGCGACAACGTGAAGTTCGGCCTGCCGCTGGCGTTCACCGTGACGATGCTGGCGTGGAGCGTGGTGGAGCACGAGCGCCCGCTGGCGGCCGCGGGGCAGCTCCGGAACGCGCTGGCCGCCGTGCGCTGGGGCGCCGACTACCTGGCCCGGGCGCATGCGGCCGACGAGACGCTGTACGTGCAGGTCGGCGACGGCGACTCCGACCACTCGTGCTGGCTGCGGCCCGAGGACATGGACACGCCCCGCACGTCCTACAGCGTCGACGCCTCCCGCCCCCGGGTCCGACGTCGCCGGCGAGACGGCGGCCGCGCTGGCCGCCGCCTCCGTCGCGTTCCGACCACTCGACCCCGGCTACAGCGCCATGCTCCTCGGCCACGCCGAGCAGGTAACCTACGACACGTTAATTTACCATAACAGTGTGCATTGTTGGCCATTATTATATCTGAATCTGATGATTTGTGGTTGTAGCTGTTCCGTTTCGCCAAGAACCACCGTGGCCTCTACCAGAACAGCGTGCCGGGGGCTGCAAAATTCTATCCGAGCAGCGGCGATGAGGTTTTGATCCAAACATTATTTCTGAAAATTGTTCATGTCATACAATGGAATGATGCAATTCAATGTTCTTGTTGGGATCAATGATCGATCAATGGGACAGGACGAGCTGATCTGGGCTGCAGTCTGGCTCTTCATCGCCACCGGTGGTGAGGACTACAAGGCCTTCATCGCCGGCGATGGCAACGTCGGCGGGGCGCAGACCTCGTTCTCATGGGACAACAAGTTCGTCGGCGCCCAGGCACTCGTCGCCAAGCCAAGCGATCGAGCCGCGCACCTATAGCGATGCGATACTACTTAACAACCGCGACAAATAATCCGCCATTAATTCATCTTGCTTGCAATTGCAGCTCATCCTCCAAGGGAAGCTGCCGGACGCCGGCAACGCGGCGGCGATGAAGAACCACCTGGAGGAGTTCCTCTGCGGCGTGCTGGAGCACAACAGCAACGACGGGAGGCTGAGCCCCGGCGGCGTGCTGTGGCTGGAGCCCTGGAACAACCTGCAGTACGACACCTCCGCGGCGTTCGTGCTCGCCGCGCACTCCGACCACCTGCAGGCAGCCGCGGGCGCGGGCGCCTCGCTCCGGTGCGGCGGGGCGACGCTGCCGCCGTCGCAGCTGCTCGCGTTCGCGCGGTCCCAGTCGGACTACATCCTCGGCGCCAACCCGGAGAGGATGAGCTATTGAGCTACATGGTCGGGTACGGCGCCAGGTTCCCGGAGCAGGTGCACCACCGCGGCGCGTCGGTGCCGTCCATCAAGTCCAGCCCCGGCAAGATCACCTGCAAGGGAGGGTTCGGCTACTACAGCAGGGACGCGCCCAACCCCAACGTCATCGTCGGCGCCATCGTCGGAGGGCCCGATGGCAGCGACCGGTACGACGATTCCCGGCGGAATTACCAGCAGACCGAGCCGTCCACCGTCACCGTCGCGCCCATTGTCGGAGTGCTTGCGAGGCTTTCGCAGCAGAACTGAGAGTGAGACATGGCTCTCCACCTTTTTTAGCAGGAGAGGTTGCTTGCGTTTAGAGGATTATTATTCGGCGACATAGATATGCTGAATAATTGTGATTTCTTACTCTCAGACCATCTTGTAAATTGATCACAAAGGGTATCCAATAAAATCACTTGCTGTCAGTTTCAAAATCCGTTTTTTCGAGGGCCATTGGCCCCCCAGTCTATCACTCCAAAAATCCAAATAGAAACCTGAGTTCCCCTAATCTTTTTCCTTTTCGGAAGGACAACAAGAACTTTACTGAAGTTCTATTAGAAGAAGAGCATCTTTATGAGAAAAATTAGTTATAAAAAACCAACATACATGTTGATACTGGTGTCAACCACCACCCCAACACGACACAACTACGACAAGATGACTACAACATTGAGCAAAACAAAGGAACACAACGACACCAAATATAACCAAGCTATCAATAGCGTCCATTGTAGGTGTTATTAAGGATGAAATTGGATCACAGAGACATTATGGATATGGGTAATTGTTTCTTTTTGAATTCAGATACAGGTAGTATTGAATACACCGGATACAGTACCGATATTAAATGTCTACTAGATTCTCATATTGAGTATCCACTTTTATATAGTATTTGAACTCCTTTCGGATGGACAATATTAAAAAGAGATGTATCCCATTTTCATCCATATAGGTCATCTTTGCCCAATGCCCAGCTCAGACAAACACGATAGCTCTAGCTTCCCACGAAAGGGCTAAGCACTTAGCAGCCATGTTCCTCTGAGGGAACGAAAACATGAAACGAAAGCTTGTGTGTGTTATTTTATAACATGGGAATGGAAGCGTTCCCGGAACGTTGAACATGGGTACGTGGCCATGTTCCCGTTCCCCAGTGGCTGCCCTAAACTCTTCATCACAACCATAAGCCCGTGAGTGCTGATGTGCCTGTGCGTGGGGGCGTCAGAAAAAAGAAAAAAAAACCACGATACTCGAGTGCTATCCGGTAAACAGTGTTTTGGATGGTTCTAGATGATTGAATAGTATTTTGTGAGAGAGAATAAACTAAAACAAGCTAGAACTATACCAGCCGAACGCCCTGAGTATCCTCAACCTTGGACATCATCACGCTAAAAGTGCGCGTATCCTCGACCTTGGACATCATCACGCTGAAATAATTTTCTCACGAAGAAACCAGTTCTCTATCTCTACTCAGCATTGAGACTACCTTCTACACTTTATTTGCTATATAAGACACTACAACATTGAGACTACCCTTATATTACAAGGTTTTTGCAGAGACATGCTCCACCCTCTAGCAAAGAGTTGAGCTAAGACAAGTACTCAAAAAGCAAAGATGTGCTCTTACTCCCAAAAGAGCACATGCAACATGTCGAATAATTCTTACTCCCAGAACAGCAACATGAACAGCAACATGCAAATTGACAATAGTTACATCTAGTAAACAGCTTACTCTAAAAACAATATTGGTCCGACACGAAATTATTCGATTCCAAATTTCGGAGCAGGTTTTCATATGCGGACTTATACCACCATATATATTACCTGAACCTCCCAAAAGGTTGGATCGCCCTAGCAACAACTGATAAAAGACCTGTGGCTACATTAAGCAGTGGCGACATCAAGCGCCGGCAGACAGTCCCTGATAACATCCGCGGCATGCGCCAGCTCCTTCTCTGAGATGATGAGTGGTGGCACGAGCCTCACAACATTGCCTTTGCCGGCGGTCAGCACTATGACGCCTGCATCCAAGCATGCGTCGACCAAAGGACCAGCTGGTACATCTAGCTCAATGCCAACAAGAAGCCCAACCCCACGGACCTCCTTTACGTGCAGGTTTCCGCTCAGCTTGGTGCGGAGAAGCTGCTTGAAGTTCTCCCCTTTCTTGGACACCTCAGCCAAGAAACCAGGTTTCATGATTTTGTCAAACACGGTTATCGCAGTCTGGCAGGCAAGGGGGCCGCCGCCGAATGTTGTACCATGGTCGCCATAGTTTATGGCTGCAGCAACCTTCTCCTTGACCAAGACGACACCGATAGGAATACCATTGGCCAATGGCTTTGCTAAGGTCATTATGTCTGGTTCGACTCCAAATGCCTCATGGGCCCAGAGGTAACCCGTGCGCCCGAAACCACATTGCACCTGCGTTTAGAAACCATATGCTAACATTACATCTGATGGCTGCCCACTTCACAGATTGATGCAGCCTAAAAACTATGGAATGTAATCATGATATATTGCTGAATTGGCAATATGAATGTAGAACAGAGTAACATGTTAACTCGGATAAGACCAGAAATGCAGACTCTCATAGTTTCATATCCCTGTTAACTGCTACTCTTGTATATGTTGTCAACTGTTAACTCTTGTATATGCATTATGCCTAAAGTCGGGAATGGAATGCATAGCTGCAACTAAATTGTGCATGTTTCGAACTTTGTCAACCAAACATGAATTACTAGCAGTGTCATGGTGTTCTCAATATGAATAGAACAGAGTTGTGGCAGAGTACAGCATACCTCATCAAAGACCAAGAGGGCTCCCGCCTCGTCACAGGCATCCCGCAGCCCCTGCAAGAACTCCTGGGTGGCACTGTGAATACCACCCTCACCCTGCACGGGCTCGACGAAGACAGCAGCGACCCTGCCAGACTGTATGAACTTCTTGGCCGCCTCCAGATCTCCGTAATCTACGAAGGTCACTCCGGGCATGACGGGCGCAAAGGGCTCCCGGTACTGCGACTTGCTGGTGAGCGCGACGGCGCCCATAGTCCGGCCGTGGAAGCTGCTGCTGAACGCCAAGAACTCCATGGGCGGATCGTCACTGTCTGGGTGGGCGACCCGCTGGAACTTGCGGGAGAATTTGATGGCCGCCTCGTTGGCCTCCGTGCCAGTGCTGGCGAAGAAGGCGCGGTCCGCGAACGACACCTTCACGAGCCGCTTGGCGAGCTCCACCTGCGTGCGACAGCGAGCAGCTTCAGCAGGTGAAGCAACCGGAGAAAATAGGCCGGACGGAGCAATGCGTCGAACACATGGTGAGCGAGCGCGGGGAGAGGGAAGGGGGAGGACTGGGGGGCACCCACCTGGGGTGTAGTGTAGAAGACGTTGCTGACGTGGACGATTTTACTGCTCTGCTCCGTGATGGTGGCGCACACGTCAGGATCCGCGTGGCCGAGCGCCGTGACGGCGATGCCGGAGGACATATCGAGGTACTCGCGCCCGTCGGTGTCGTAGAGCTTGCACCCGCGCCCGTACTCGAAGACGACGCGGGACCGCTTGTAGGTGCCGACGAGGTACCGCGCCTCGTCCTCCACGACGGCCCGGCTCGCGGCCGACAGCTCCCGCCGCGCCGGCCCCACGGAGGCCGCGGTGGTCGGCGGCGGCGGCGGCGCCGCGAGGCAGGCCGAGACGCGCGCGCGGCGGGACTGCGGAGCAGCGGGCCGCGCGCCCGCGGCCCAGCCGGCGGCGAGGAAGGACTGGAGCGAGGTCATGGCGGATTGCAAGGATTGGAGTTGGGGCGGCGGCGTGCGGGACGCGGGCGTCTCGTTGCGTGGGGATTTAGATACCCGGGTTGCGTTTGGGAGTAGGGCCTTGTTTAGTTCCCCAAATTCCAGAATTTGACACTATGCAAAAAGAAGATTCTCCGTCACATCAAATTTGCGGTACATGTATGGAGTACTAAATGTTGACGAAATCAAAAACTAATTGCACAGTTTGGTTGTACTTTACGAGACGAACGTTTTGAGTCTAATTAGTCAACGATGGGACAATTATTACCAAATAAAAACAAAATGCTACAGTGCACAACAGTGTCGCTACAGTACCTGGGATTTCCGCCGGCGCCGAATCAGGGCCGAACTAAACGCGGCCTAGGGTTCCGAGAAGATATCGGAAAGGAAGGGGATTGTGTGTGGGCGGCTAATTGCTTGGGATCACGCGCGTCGGTCGGGCCCGCATGGAAGTGAGACGCAGGGGGGAGTAGCCGAGTACAAGTAGGTGCGTGTGCATACACGGGGCGCGCCGGCGCGGTTGGTAAGTCAGCCGGAGGAGAGAGGAGACAGGCCTGGTCAGGACAAAGCACGTTGCGAACTATGGTTATGTGACTACTTAATAACTTAAAACTACTTTTGTTTTAAATTTTCTAGGTATATATTATATATATCTAGATGGACAATAGAAAGAATTATACTTTAGGACGGAGAGAATAACACACTGACAAGAAGATAAGTTCTCAATAATAGCATAAGAATGGCAGACATAAGCAACCACACGTATTTTCCAAGCTAAAGGGGCCCAGCAAAAAAGACAACGGCAGATTGGTAGTAGGTGATACTCATTTTTATCACTTATATTCTCTAGCGCCCATTTTAAAATATGTAATTTTATTAGAGCCACAGAAGGCTCGACCGAGAAAAACTCTGAATACATGGTTACAGGGGAGAAATCAAGTGCTCCAACCCCTTAGGATGATACCACGCTACCAACACATAATACATAACATCTCAAAGAAGAACACACCAAATTCGAACAGGTAGAGCCATCTAAGCCTAACCTCAATGAAGAAGAGGATGAAGTTGCCGAACCCTCTAAAGCCTTGATCTTGCCACTCCCACTAGCGGTACATCTTGTCCCCATCCTATAGGCGTCGATATATTCATCACTATATCGAACTTTGATGGGTGCAGAATGTGGAGGGATGACCAGACGTCCTTGTCCATCGACATACATCATAGGGTTGTGACTCGTGTCAGTCTGGCATCAAATATTTAGGTAATGAGGTTCACTTTATTTTCAATTTTTATTGTGCTGATGACTACATAGTAATGTCTTATCCATTCAGGCGTTCAATTTATTTCTGTTCAGGCATTCATACGATGTCAAGGAATCCGTGTCTAAATTGGAAGCCAACAAAACAAGTGAACCAGGAAATTTATTCTTCAATTTTACGAAGACATACTCTATTTTAGAGTTTACTATAGGGCCTCAGTATTTACCATCTAGACCCTGATTAGGTGGAGCAGGAGTGCAAGAGATTCATCGACCTGTTTGGAACGCAGAAATTTTACATGATTTACATAGAAATTTTATAGAAATCAGTTCATTTCATAGAAAAAATACAGGAACAAGACCTTTTAAGTAGGCCCTTAGCGAAGTGGGGGCCTTTGCTGAAGTTTTGCAATCGCAAGATGCGCTGAAGAAGCTTTGGGATGAGAAAATACTAGGCCTTTGTGCATATTGGTGTCAAGAAGATAGAGTAGGTGCAATGTGCAGGATGGCGCGGTTGGTAGTAGTCGCGCACGCAGCCGTCTCGGATCACAAGTGACGAACACGTTTCAAACTTTTTTTTTGAGGAATCAGCAAGGGAGCCCCTACCTATATTTTTCATTTTTCATTAGCAAAGAGGCAAAAACAGCAGAGATAAAAAAAAGTACAGGAGGGAAAGGAGGGGGGCAACAGAGGAGAGGGAACAGAGAGGGGGAAGGAGAAAACTAAAACAACTAACTACAACTAAAACAACAACTACTACTACAACAGCTATAACTAGAAATACAAGGCAACTAGGCCCAAAAGAAAAAAAAAGGAGAGCATTAGGAGTAACTGTCTCGCCATAGCATAAGTTGTGGCCTATTCTCCGGTTTAGCCTTGATACACACCAGGCTAAGCTAATCCTTGAACATTCTCTTCCAGTTTGACGAGCTGCAATTTCCATGATCAAAGATGATGGCATTCCTAGTCCTCCATATGATCCAACAAGCTGTAATCATGAGCTCTCTGAAGATGGAGTGACCAAACAATGTTCTGGCTTCAATAATCATATCCAGGGGATCTAGATTGTCATTCCAATAGATATGCATGGAGTTCCAACAATCCTGGCTGAAGGGGCAGCTGAAGAAAAGATGAAAAAGAGTTTCTTCACAGCAACTATTGCAAAGTACACAATTGTAATCAACCAAAATTCTATTTTTCCTTCTCAAAATATTTCTAGTGTTTAGTCTATCTCTCAACAACCGCCAGAAGAAGAATTTATGCTTCCCTAAATTGCTTAAAGTCCATAGCCATTTGAAAAGAGGAGAAGCTTCCACTGTACCTCTTAATTTTTTATAGGCTCTGCTAGAACTGAAAAAATCACCCCAATGGTATTTCCATATATCATTTATATCTTATTCCAAGTTACTATTTTGCAGTGTATTTTGCAGGTCACTGAGTTGAGAAACTGCTTGGCTAGAGAAAGGAAGGCTGAAAATTCTGTCTATCTCCTGATTTCTAAGGTGCAAAAGAGAGGACTTAGGCCTTTTGACAAAGGAGAAGAGCTGGGGAAACCTTACTTTCAGAGCATTGCCAGACCAATCTTCTAGCCAAAATAGAACTGTGTTTCCTTTCTTTGGTATGCAGATAGAAATGTATCTGAACTTGTCAAAGAGTTTTAGAATGTCCTTCCACCAAAAGGATCCAGTTGGGCTCCTTGCTTGAGGTGGAGTTTGAGAATTGCCATAAAGTTTGGTCCAAGTTAGGGTGACCTAGGGGAGATCAGCTGAATTGTAGAACTTATCCAGATATTTTAAGAACAGAGCAGTGTTTTGGGTTTTTAGATCAATCATGCCAAGTCCACCTTCTTTCTTTGGTCTACAAGCTGTCTCCCAAGCAGCAAGACGGTTACCTTTTCTATTTATCTCACCTCCACTCCATAGGCATTTCTTTCTGTAGCTGTCAATTTGCTTGATGATCTGAGGGGGGAGCTGCAAAGTGCACATGTAGAAAGTTGGCAATGCTGTCATTACTGAGTTGACCAAAATCAATCTACCATGGTAAGATAAAAAATTGCTAACAACAGATAGCCTATTTTCAATTCTTGTCATCATTGGCGAGAAATCTTGCAGTGTTGGCTTTGTGGTGCCCAAAGGTAAGCCCAGATAAGTAAATGGCATTGATCCAACTGCATAGCCAAAGGTATTTGCTAGATGAACTATTTTATTTTCTGAGATATTAATTGGCACCAGCAATGATTTATTGAAATTGACATGTAATCCTGTGGAGTCAGAGAAGGATCTAAGCAGTCCCTTTAGATTGAAAAGAATTCTACCATCAGCAGGGAGGATAAGCAGTGTATCATCTGCATACTGGACTATTGGGAAGTCACCCCCAAAAGCATCACTGATAGGATGTTGTTCAGTATGGATTGTAGTAGATCAGCTGCTAGGACAAAAAGCAAAGGGGATAAGGGATCCCTCCTGTCTCACCCCTCTTCTGCATGTGAAAGGTTTGCCTGGTATTTCATTCAGCAGAACTGAAGAATCTCCTGAGCATAAAATGCTTCTAACCCAATTTACCCATTTATCAGAGAAGCCTTTATATTTTAGCACCTGCAAGATGACTTCATGTTCCACCTTATCAAAGGCCTTTTAAAAATCTAGTTTAAGAATAACAATTTCCTTTTTTGAGTGATGGCAAATGTGTAGAAATTGAAATGCCCAAGCTAGGCAATATTGTATGGTTCTCTCTCTGATAAACCCATACTGATTTGCATGTACCAACTTTAGAATAATTGTTTGGAGTCTTGATGAAAGAATCTTTGTGATGATTTTCAGAGAATAATTGAGTAAAGAGATGGGCCTATAGTCATCTACACTTTCAGGGTTGGATTTTTTGGTATAGGTGCAATGTGAGAAGAGTTGATGCTTCTCATATCTAGGTCTGTGTCGGTGTTTTGAGTAAACATCAACTAGTAAATTTGTATTTATTGCGCGTTGGGTCTGGATGGTGTACTAAAATATACAAGGTTTATACTGGTTCAGGCAGAATGTCCCTACATCCAGTTTGTTGTTGTTGCTCGTATTATTAGCACTGAAAGGTTCGTAGTAGGGGGTACAAACGGTCGAGAGAGGTACAGGTCCCAAGTCTCTAATGGAAAGGTTGAAAGGACGCTGCGAGCTTGGTTGCTGCTCAGCTGTATGTTATGTGATGCGTGGTGTGTTTAATCGATCCGTCTCCTTAATGGGGTGGCCTGCCCTCCCTTTTATAGATCAAGGGGAGCAGGGATTACAGATGGGGGAAAGAAGAAAAACCAGAGGCAAAGAAGGTCCTTCGAAGGTGCCGGGTCATCCTTTTCCTCTGAGCTAGCCCTGCTGACACGGCAGACGGTGTTAGGAGTAGCTCCATGTTGGGCATCTGTTCGTTGATGATGCCACGCTCTGACTTGATCAGCAAGTGGTCATGTCCTATCCCACCCTGGTGGGTGGCGCGACGGACCAGGGTGTTGATCCGCAACCCCACAAGGAGTGGACAGTGCAGTGACTACACGCCCGTCACTGTAGAGGACGTGAGTCTTCTCTTGGACCATAGTGGTTGTCGTATGGTTTCATTAGGATCCGCGCCCGAAGGCCAGTGGCGGCGCCCACAACACTGTAAAACAAGTGTCGGCGCCTACAATACTGTTCGAGTTCTGACATGCCCGGAAGGACCCTAAAGCGCTCGTCTTGTCATATCCTGATGGTACCTTCTTGCAGGCGTGCAGGGTGTGGTCCTTGGTATTGCGGTTGACTTGAGTGTCATGCCCTATCTACGCGCGTAGTTATGAAGGAGCAGCGTGCAGACATCGGGCGAGACGGAGTTTGCCCCCAGACGTCGGGCGAGGCGGAGCCAGCCCTTAGACATCGGGCAAGGCGGAGTCTACCCCCAGACGTCGGGCGAGGTGGAGTCTGCCCCCAGATATCGACGAGGCGGAGCCAGCCCCTAGACGTCGGGCGAGGCAAAGTCTACCCCCAGACGTCAGGCGAGGCACAACCAGCCCCTAGACGTTGGGCGAGGCAGAGTCTACCCTCAGACGTCGGGCGAGGCGGAGTCTGCCCCCAGACATCGGGCGAGGCGGAACCAGCCCCCAGACATCGGACGAGGCGGAGTTTGCCCTCAGACGTCGGGCGAGGTGGAGTCTAGCCTCAGACGTCGAGCGAGGCAGAGTCTGCCCCCAGACGTCAAGCGAGGCAAAGCCAGCCCCCGGACGTCGGGCGAGGCGGAGTCTGCCCTTAGTCGTTAGGCAAGAGGTGTAGTCGCGCTCTTGTCTGTTCGGAAGCATCAACATTTGATGGTTATTAGCTCCTCTTTGGATACCCTAATATTTGGTCGTTGGCGAAGACACCCGTTGGCACCGGCTCCCGGCTGGATGCCACCTTTGCAAGCGCATTAGCCGCCTCGTTGAGGTGCCTCGGGATGTGATTGAGCTCGAGGCCGTCGAACTTGTCTTCTAGTCATCGGACTTCTCGGTAGTATGCAGCCATCTTGGCATCGTGGCAGCTCAACTCCTTCATGACTTGATCAATTACTAGCTAGGAGTCTCCTCGAACGTCGAGACATCGGACGCCCAACTCGATGGCAATGTGTAGGCCGTTGATGAGCGCCTCATATTCGGCCACATTGTTTGAGGAGGGGAAATGGAGGTGAACCATGTACCTCATGCGTAACCCAAGGGGTGACACGAAGACCAACCCTACGCCGGTGCCCTTCTTCATCAATGATCCATCAAAGTACATCATCCAGTACTCTTGATCGACGACCGCCGGTGGCATTTGGACCTCGGTCCATTCCGCGATAAAATCAGCTAACACCTAGGACTTGATGGTCATCCGAGGGGCATACTAATGCCTTGATCCATCAGCTCGAGTGCCCATTTTGCGGTTCTCCCTGTGGTATCCTGGCTTTGCATGACCTCGCCGAGGGGGAAGGATGTCACAACCGTTATCGGGTGTGACTCGAAGTAGTGGTGTAGCTTCCTCTTTGGGATGAGGACGGTGTATAGGAGCTTCTGGATTTGGGGGTAGCAGGTCTTTGAGTCAGATAGTACCTCGCTAATGAAGTATACAGGCGAAAGGTCCTAATGGCTAGAGGGAGGGTGAATAGTCTATTAAAAATTTCTACAACAACACTTAACAAACCGGTTAGACAATTATGAGGCAAAGCAAGTGTTGCGCTAGCCTACTAAAAACGCAAGCCACCTACCACATTTCTATTTTATATAGTTTCTATCCATACAATAGCTATGACACTATACTAAGTTAGTGTGCTCTCAAAAGCTAACTAAAGAGCCACACTAACCAAACTAACAAACTCTCACAACTAGCTACACTAAAGAGCTTCACAACTAGTTTGCGGTAATGTAAAGAGAGTGAGCAATTTGTTTATACCGCCATGTCGAAGAAGGAGCCAATCAATCACAAGAATAAATACCAATGAAGACCAATCACCTTGGAATCAAATGATAAACACAAAGATTTTTTACCGAGTTCACTTGTTTGCTGGCAAGCTACTCCTCGTTGTGGTGATTCACTCACTTGGAGGTTCACGAGCTAATTGGCATCACACGCCAAACCCTCAATAGGGTGTCACACAACCAACACAAGATGAGGATCACACAAGCCATGAGCAATCCACTAGAGTACCTTTTGGCTCTCCGCTGGAGAAAGGTCAAGAACCCCTCACAATCACCACGATCGGAGCCGGAGACAATCACCAACCTCCACTCGACGATCCTCGCTGCTCCAAGCCGTCTAGGTGGCGGCAACCACCAAGAGTAACAAGCGAATCCCGCAGCGAAACACGAACACCAAGTGTCTCTAGATGCAAGCACTCAAGCAATGCACTTGGATTCACACTCAATCTCACAAAGATGATGAATCAATAATGGAGATGAGTGGGAGGGCTTTGGCTAAGCTCACAAGGTTGCTATATCAATGCAAATGTCCAAGAGAATGAGCTTGAGCCAGCCATGGGGCTTAAATAGAAGCCTCCATGAAATAGATCCGTTGTACCCCTTTACTGGACACAACACGGGGTGACCGGACGCTCCAGTCATATTGACCGGACGCTGGTCCTCAGTGTCCGGTCACGCGATGCGTGCCATGTGTCCCCTCTCTTCAAATATTGAGCACTCGATCTCAACGATCAAGTGATGACCGGACACAACAGCTCAAAGTGACCGGACGCTGAACCCCAGCCGCATCCAGAGACAATTTTTCACGACCGGACGTGTCCGGTCATGCTCGACCGGACTCACCTAGCATCCGGTCACTTGGCATTTCCCCTATGCATGACCATGTCAGTGTGACCGGACGTAGCCAGCTAGCGTCTGATCATTTCAGTGCCAGTGTCCGGTCGACGACCGATGCTACGATTCTTCTGCTGCTACTGACCGGACACGCCGGTCCTTCATAGACCAGCGTCCGATCACTTACACTGACCACGTTCACCTGAGTTTAGGGTGCTGGTGGCACCGTCGGACTGTCCACACTCTACAAGTGGACACTCCACCGGTGAAGTTTCTAACCCTTGCTCAAATGTGCCAACCACCAAGTGTATCACCTTGTGCACATGTGTTAGCATAATTTCATAAACATTTTCAAGGGTGTTAGCACTCCACTAGATCCTAAATGCATATGCAATGAGTTAGAGCATCTAGTGGCACTTTGATAACTGCATTTTGATATAAGTTTTACCCCTCTTAATAGTACGGCTATCGATCCTAAATGTGATCGCACTCGCTAAGTGTCTTGATCACCAAAACAAAATAGCTCCTACAATTTATACCTTTGCCTTGAGCCTTTTGTTTTTCTCTTTCTTCTTTTCAAGTCCAAGCGCTTGATCATCACCATGGCATCACCATCATCATGTCATGATCTTCATTTGCTTCACCACTTGGAAATGTGCTACCTATCTCATAATCACTTTGATAAACTAGGTTAGCACTTAGGGTTTCATCAATTCACCAAAACCAAACTAGAGCTTTCAATCTCCCCCTTTTTGGTAATTGATGACAACCCTTTCACAAAGATATGAATTGAAATTTAATTGAATCCATGTTACTTGCCCAAGCATATTTACCATGTGTAAAAGGATATGACAAGTTTCATGAACCCCAAATGGTAGCAATTGCTCCCCCTACATATGTGCTAAGAGTTTGGATTAAAGCTCGCACATATGCTTAAATAGGAAATATAGGAGAAATTGTCTACCAAATGATGCTAAGGTATAAAGATGGACCTTTGAAGCGTGATACCAATCGGAGTGCACCATTATACCATCCTTAGCACCATGGTTAGCTCGATACCACTTGGAAACACTTGGAAATGAAATCACTAGATAACCTATGCATGCTAGATTTTCATTTCATCATTCAAACCTACAACTAGCATACACCACACAAGCATGAATTTTAAAATTAAAAACTTGTGTCATGCAAGCAAACATATGAAATGCACATTCAAATGCACCATACAAGTTCATGAGCTTGCTCCCCCTACTTGTGTGCTCAAAATTTTAATTGATCCTTTTCCTTTGTCATATCTCTCCCCCTATGTCAAGTTCTCCCCCTTTGTTGTCTTTTCATAAACTTAGTACACTAATAACTTTGGTTTTCTCCCCATGTACTAATATCTTTGTTTTTCTCCCTCTTTGTCATCAATGACCACAAAGGTTCAAAATGTAGATAGGTTGAGATTATCAATGTCAATCAATGGGGTGAGGATCATTTTCCCAAATTTGGTTCAATCTAGAATACTTGCCAAAGACATTTAACTCGGTTTGATCCAAGGACAATCTTCTTCACACCTTCAAATAAGGGTTATCTTGTACCATGTTGAGTTAAACATTTAGAGCTCATTTTCTAGATCAAACACTAGGTTTACAAGCCCACAAACATGTCATATGCTACCACTAGATCAAAATAAGCATAGAAGCAATAGTGGTACCATACAATCATCAAATTCATTTGATTTTCATGAATGAGCCTATTAAATGTGAAAGATGTCTAGATGCACTAAACAAGTCCTTAGCAAGGATGTATGCCATGCCAATCAACTTTTACCTTGGATTGCTCGAAGGAGAGGCATGTCATATGAGTGGGGGTGCATCAACACATATTTGAGAAATCCAATATGTTCAACTCATTCCTTAGCTTGCAAAACCTTTTCTCATCCAATGGCTTGATGAAGATATCGGCAAGTTGATCTTTGGTGCCTACACTCTCAATGTAAATGTCCCTTTTTTGTTGGTGATCTCTTATGAAATGGTGGCAGACATCAATGTGCTTTGTTCTTGCATGTTGAACCAGATTGTTGGTCATCTTGATTGCACTCTCATTGTCACATAGCAATGGCACTTTCTTGAACTTGATTCCAAAATCACTCAAAGTGGCTTTCATCCAAAGTACTTGTGCACAACAACTACCGGCGGATATGTATTCGGCTTTGGTGGTTGATAATGCAACACTATTTTGCTTCTTTGATGACCATAAAACAAGTGATCTTCCCAACAATTGATATGTGCCCGAGATGCTCTTCCTTTCAACCTTGCATCCCGCATAATACGAGTCGGAGTAACCAACTAGCTCAAACTTTGCTCCTTTAGGATACCATAAACTAATATTTTGTGTATGCTTCAAGTACCTCAATATTCTCTTTGTAGCCTTCAAATGACTTTCTCTTGGTGAGGCTTGAAATCTTGCACACATGCATACACTAAACATGACATCCGGCCTTGATGTGGTCACATAGAGTAGGCTTCCAATCATAGACCGATACAATTTTTGATCCATCATATTTCCACTTGCATCACTATCCAAGTTGCTATTTGTTCCCATTGGTATGCTAATGGCTTTACTATCATTCATGCCAAACTTCTTGATCATGTCCTTGATATACTTGCCTTGACTCACAAATGTACCATTCTTCAATTGCTTAATTTGAAGACCAATGAAGTAACTTAACTCTCCAATCATAGACATCTCAAACTCATTAGCCATCATCTTTCCAAACTCATCACAAAAGTCTTGATTGGTTGATCCAAATATGATGTCATTAACATAGATTTGCAACACAAATAAATCTCTTCCAATCTTCTTGATGAAAAGAGTGGTGTCAACCTTGCCCATCATGAACCCTTTAGAGAGTAGGAAGTCCCTCAATCTCTCATACCATGCTCTCGGTACTTGTTTCAAGTCATACAATGCCTTCTTCAACTTGTACACATGGTCAGGCTTCTTGACATCTTTAAAACCGAGAGGTTGCTCAACATATACTTCTTCATTGATGTAACCATTGAAAATGCACTCTTAACATCCATTTGATAGAGCTTGATGTTGTGGGCACAAGCATAGGCTAGCAAGATTCTAATTGCTTCTAATCTAGCAACTGGGGCATATGTTTCTCCAAAGTCAAGACCTTCAACTTGTGTGTATCCTTGTGCTACCAATCTTGCTTTGTTCCTTACTACTATCCCATCTTGATCTTGCTTGTTTCTAAAGACCCATTTGGTTCCAATCACATTGTGTCCTTTTGGTCTCTCTACTAATTCCCATACTTGATTTCTTGTGAAGTTATTCAATTCTTCATGCATAGCATTCACCCAATCAACATCCTTCAATGCTTCATCTATCTTCTTTGGTTCAATGGATGACATAAATGAGAAGTGCTCACAAAATAAAGCCAATCTTGATCTAGTTTGCACACCTCTTGAGATATCACCAATGATAGTGTCCAATGGATGATCCCTTGCAACAATGGTTGGTTGGAGGATTGGAACTTGATTGCTTGCACTTGCTTGATCATTAGGTTGAGATGATATACTAGCCACTTGATCTTATTCATTATCATGTGAGCCACATGTACTAACTTGATTTATATCATCTTGCACATTTGAGTTAGAGAGCACTTGTACTTGATCATCTTCATCATCATTCACTTGCCTAGGCCTCAATTCACCAATATCCATGTTCTTCATGGCATTTGAAAGTTGAATGCCTCTAACATCTTCCAAGTTCTCATTCTCTACTTATGAACCCTTGGTTTCATCAAATTTAACATCATGAACTTCCTCAAGAGTACCACTATCCAAATTATAAACTCTATATGCTTTGCTTGTAGTGGAATAACCAAGTAAGAATCATTCATCACATTTCTTGTCAAACTTGCCCAATCTAGTGCCTTTCTTCAAGATATAGCATTTGCAACCAAAGACCCAAAAATATGCAATATTGGGCTTTCTACTATTCAAGAGCTCATATGGTGTCTTCTCTTTCAATGGGTGACAATAGAGGCGGTTGCTACAATAGCAAGCCATGTTGATAGCTTTGCCCTAAAAAGATTGACTTACATTGTACTCACTAAGCATAGACCTTGTCATATCAATAAGTGTTCTATTCTTCCTCTCAACAAGTCCATTTGATTGTGGAGTGTACTTGGCTGAGAATTGATGTCTAATTCCAAATTCATCACACAACTCATCAATTCTAGTGTTCTTGAACTCACTACCATTGTCACTTCTAACTCTCTTGATGGTCGTTTCAAACTCATTGTGAATGCCCTTGACAAAAGATTTGAATGTTGCAAACACATCACTTTTATCCACTAGAAAGAATACCCATATGTATCTAGTATAATCATCCACTATCACAAAGCCATATTTGTTACCACCAATGCTAGTGTATTGTGTTGGCCCAAACAAGTCCATGTGCAATAACTCAAATGATTTACTAGTGCTTATCATGCTTTTCTTAGGATGGGTGTTTCCAACTTGTTTGCCGGCTTAACAAGAACTACAAAGCTTATCCTTTTCAAACACAACATCTTTCAAACCTCTAACCAAGTCATGCTTAACCAATCTATTCAATTGTTTCATTCCAATATGACCAAGCCTTCTATGCCATAACCAACCCATGCTAGACTTAGTGAACAAGCATGTAGATAATTTAGCTTCACTAGCATTGAAATCAACCAAGTATAGATTCTCATATCTAAAGCCTTTGAAGATCAAATTAGAGCCATCTACACTTATGATCTCTACATCATCTACCCCAAATATGCATTTGAATCCAAGATCACACAATTGAGCCATGGATAGCAAGTTGAAGTTCAAGCTCTCTACTAGCAACACATTGGAAATGCTCATGTCATTGGATATTGCAATCTTACCAAGCCCTTTGACCTTGCCTTTGCCATTGTCACCAAATGTGATACTATCATAACCATCATTGCCATTGGTATTGATTGAGTTGAACATTCTTGCATCACCGGTCATATGTTGAGTACACCCACTATCAAGAACCCAATGCCTTCCTCTGGCTTTGTAATTTACCTACAAAAGAAGATTAATTTTTTTTAGGTACCCAAACTTGCTTGGGTCCTTGAAGGTTAGTCACTAAGCTCTTTGGTACCCAAATGGCTTTCTTCTTTGAGCCCATCCATGGTTTACCAATGAACTTAGCCTTTACACCATTTGTACCCCTAGTAAGCATGTAGAAAGAATCAAGCTTAATGGAGGATACATTAGTATTTTTGCTCTTGTTTTTGCATTCATGCTCTTTATGACCAACTTGCTTGCAACTAGTGTAAAACCGACCATTGTTCTTCACAAAACTAGTCTTGTGAGGAGCAAAAGTCACGTTGCCTTTCTTGGGGGTATAGCCTAATCCCTCTTTGTAGAGAGAAGCTCTTTGGCTACCCAAGCACATAAGCAAGCGGTCCTCACCACCATAGGCCTTAGCCAAGGTGTGAGTGAGCTTATTGACCTCCTTTTTGAGGTTCTCATTCTTAACCATTAGTGAGGCATCACAAGTGTGACCATCACTACTAGATGAGGTGGAAGTAGAAGTACTACAAGAAGGGTTAGTGGGAGCAACAATGATAGGCATAGATAATGATTCATCAATTATATCACAAGTTAAGCCTACATTGCAAGTTTCAACATGCTTCTTTTTATTTTGTTCATCAAGCAAAGAGGAATGAGCTTTTTCAAGCTTCTTGTGAGCCTTGCCAAGCTTCTCATGGGCTTCCTTTAGCCTCTCATGAGTTGCTTTGAGCTCATCAAGGGCTTGCTTAAGGGCTTTTACCTCCTTATTCAAGCTCTTGCATTCCCTTCTCTTAATGTCAAAGTGTTCTTTAGCATCTTCTAGTATGTCAAATAATTCATCTTTAGTAGGTTCATCATCATCACTATCACTATCATTTTCATTATCATGTTCATCATCACTTCCATCATCACAAGTTTGTACCTTAGTGGCCTTAGCCATGAAGCATGATGGAGTGTCTAAGAGAGAAGGCTTCTCATTGATTGCAATGCTTGCAAGTGCCTTCTTCTTGGTGGTCTTGTGATCATCACTATCATCATCATCACTTGAGGAAGCATCACTATCCCAAGTGACCACATATGAACCACCCTCCTTCTTCTCTTTCCTTTCCTTCTTGTCCTTCTTCTTGTTCTTCTTGTTGTCATCATCATTGTCGCTATTGTATGGATATTAAGCAACAAGATGATCTTTGCTTCCATATTTGAAGCACCTTCTTGACTCTTCCTTGTTCTTGGATGAAGATTTCTTTCTTCTAGCACGGTAGCCCTTCTTCATCATGAACTTGCCAAATCTCTTGACAAAGAGAGCCATCTTCTCATCATCATCATCATCCCATGAACCATCATCTTCACTTGATGTTTCTTGCTTTGCCTTGCCCTTGGATGATGTGGCCTTGAATGACATGCTCTTCTTCTTCTCATCCTTCTTCTTCTTCTTTTCTTCCTTCTTATCATCTCTATATGTATCATCGGTCATTATTTCTCCCAACACTTGGTTTGGTATCATGGTGTCCAAACCACTCCTCACTAGAATAGTGACCAATGTGCCAAATCTTGAAGGTAAGCATCTCAAGAACTTGTGGGAGAAGTCCTTGTCCTTCACCTCTTCTCCAAGTGCTTTGAGATCATTGACAAGCACTTGAAGCCTATGGAACATCTCCAGCACACTCTCATCCTCCTTCATCTTGAAGCTTGCAAACTTCTCTTTAAGAATGTATGCCTTTGCACCCTTCATGACTTGAGTGCCTTTAAATGATTCTTCCAACTTCTTCCAAGCCTCATGAGCCATCTCAATATTCTTGATTTGCTCAAATGTTCTCTCATCAATTGCATCATGAATGGCACTTAGAGCAATGTCATTGTTTTGGAGAAGCACTTCTATGGCCATGGTGGGATTCTCTGGATCAACAATCTCAGTTTTGGTTTCTACCACCTTCCACACTTTTCTATTGATTGACTTGATATATGTGGTCATCTTTGATTTCCAGTATGGATAATTTGTGCCATCAAATTAGGGTGGCTTCTTGGTGTTGTTGATTTGAGCCATTTTTACACCGAAGGTTGTTAAGCCTCAAATCACGGTGACCTCTACTCCGATACCACTTGAAAGGTCCTAATGGCTAGAGGGGGTGAATAGTCTATTAAAAATTTCTACAACACTTAACAAACCAATTAGACAATTACAAGGCGAAGCAAGTGTTGCGCTAGCCTACTAAAAATGCAAGCCACCTACCACAATTCTAGTTTATATAGTTTCTATCCACATAATAGCTATGCCACTACACTAAGTTAGTGTGCTCTCAAAAGCTAACTAAAGAGCCACACAAACCAAACTAACAAGCTCTCACAACTAGCTACACTAAAGAGCTTTACAACTAGTTTGCGGTAATATAAAGAGAGTGAGCAATTTGTTTATACCGCTGTGTCGAAGAAGGAGCCAATCAATCACAAGAATAAATACCAATGAAGACCAATCACCTTGGAATCAAATGATGAACACAAAGATTTTTTACCGAGGTTCACTTGCTTGCCGGCAAGCTACTCCTCGTTGTGGTGATTCACTCACTTGGAGGTTCACGAGCTAATTGGCATCACGCGCCAAACCCTCAATAGGGTGCCGCACAACCAACATAGGATGAGGATCACACAAGCCATGAGCAATCCACTAGAGTACCTTTTGGCTCTCCGTTGGGGAAAGGTTAAGAACCCCTCACATTCACCATGATCAGAGCCAGAGACAATCACCAACCTTCACTCGACGATCCTCGCTGCTCCAAGCCATCTAGGTGGCGGCAACCACCAAGAGTAACAAGCGAATCCCACAGCGAAACACGAACACCAAGTGTCTCTAGATGCAAACACTCAATCAATGCACTTGGATTCACTCTCAATCTCACAAAGATGATGAATCAATGATGGAGATGAGTGGGAGGGCTTTGGCTAAGCTCACAAGGTTGCTATGTCAATGCAAATGGCTAAGAGAATGAGCTTGAGCCAGCCATGGGGCTTAAATAGAAGCCCCCATGAAATAGAGCCGTTATACCCCTTCACTGGGCACAACATGAGGTGACCGGACGCTCCGGTCATATTGACCGGACACTGGACCTCGGCGTCCGGTCACACGATGTATGCCACGTGTCCCCTCTCTTCAAATACTGAGCGCTTGATCTCAATGGTCATGTGATGACCGGACACAGCAGCTCAAAGTGACTGGACGCTGAACCCCAGCGTCCGATCGTTTCCAGTAAGTATCTAGAGATGACTTTTCATGATCGAATGCGTCTGGTCATGCTCGACTGGACTCACCTAGTGTCCGGTCACTTGGTGTTTCCCCTATGCATGACCATGTCAGTGTGACTAGACACAGCCAGCCAGCGTCCGTTCATTTTAGTGCTAGTGTCCGGTCGACGACCGATGCTGTGATTCTTCTGCTGCTACTGACCGGACATGCTGGTCCTTCAGAGACTAGCGTCCGGTCACTTATAGTGACCACGTTCACCTAAGTTTAGGGTGCCAGTGGCACCGTTGGACTATCCACACTTTATAGGCGGACACTCCACCGGTGAAGTTTCTAACCCTTGCTCAAATGTGCCAACCACCAAGTGTATCACCTTGTGCACATGTGTTAGCATAATTTCATAAACAATTTCAAGGGTGTTAGCACTCCACTAGATCCTAAATGCATATACAATGAGTTAGAGCATCTAGTGGCACTTTGATAACCACATTCCGATATGAGTTTCACCCCTCTTAATAGTACGACTATCGATCCTAAATGTGATCACACTCGCTAAGTGTCTTGATCACCAAAACAAAATAGCTCCTACAATTTATACCTTTGCCTTGAGCCTTTTGTTTTTCTCTTTCTTCTTTTCAAGTCCAAGCGCTTGATCATCACCATGGCATCACCATCATCATGTCATGATCTTCATTTGCTTCACCACTTGGAAATGTGCTACCTATCTCATAATCACTTTGATAAACTAGGTTAGCACTTAGGGTTTCATCAATTCACCAAAACCAAACTAGAGCTTTCAATAGGGCGCTGTACTTTGAGGGCATGCCCTTCTTCTTTCTGCTCTACTACCAGGGTGGCGCTGACCACTTGCATGGTGGCCACTATGTATAGCAGAAGGGATTCTTCCTTGGTGGGAGGAACCAGGATCGGGGCCTTTGTCAGGAGCTGTTTAACCATGTCAAGTGCTTCCTGGGCCTCAGATGTCCATTCGAAGTGATCGGCTTTCTTTAGAAGTCAATAAAGGAGGAGACCTCGTTCGCCAAGGCGTGAGATGAAGCGGTTGAGCGTGGTAAGGCACCCTATAACCCATTGTACCCCCTTTATGTTCTGAATCAGGCCCATCCTCGTGATGGCTGAGATTTTTTTTGGGTTGGCTTCGATGCCACGCTTGGAGATGATGAACCCGAGCAGCATGCCCCTTGGGACCTCGAAAACACACTTCTCAGGATTGAGTTTGATGCCGTTTGCTCAAAGTTTTGTAAAGGTTTGTTCAAGATCGACAACAAGATGGTCAGCCCATTTGGACTTGACCACGATGTCGTCAACATAAGCCTCAATGGTCCGCCCGATGAGGTTCCTGAAACATTTGAGCATACAACGCTAGTATGTAGCCCCAGCATTCTTCAGACCGAACGGCATCGAGATGTAGCAGAACGATCTAAAGGGGGTGATGAAAGATGTCGTGAGTTGGTCAGACTCTTTCATCACGATTTGATGGTACCCGAAGTACGCATCAAGGAAGTAGAGGGTTTCGCACCCTGAGGTTGAGTCAACTATTTGGTCTATGTGTGGCAAAGGAAATGGATCCTTTGGGCATGCCTTGTTGAGACCCGTATAGTCAACACACATCCTCCATTTCCCACTCTTCTTTTGTACAAGAACGAGATTGGCCAACCACTCTGGGTGGTACACTTCTTTGATGAATTCGGCCACCAAAAGCTTTACGATTTCCTCGCTGATGGTCCTATGTTTCCCCTCGTCGAAGCGACGCAGGCATTGTTTCACCGGTTTGGAGCCTGGGCGGATCTTCAAGGTGTGCTCGGTGACTTCCCTTGAAATGCCTGGCATGTCCGAGGGTTTCCATGCGAAGATGTCTCTATTGGCACGGAGGAAGCCGACGAGCGTGCTTTCCTATTTGGAGGAGAGCGTGGTACCAATGTGTACCGTTTTTCCCTCGGTACTCCCGGAGTCTATGAGGACTTCTTTAGAGCCCTCCGTAGGCTCGAAAGATCCAGACAATTTCTTGGGGTTGGGCTAAAAGCTCTAGTTTGGTTTTGGTTAATTGATGAAACCCTAAGTGCTAACCTAGTTTATCGAAGTGATTATGAGATAGGTAGCACTACTCCAAGTGATGAAGCAATGGCGAAGATCATGATGATGGTGATGGCATGGTGATGATCAAATGCTTGAACTTGAAAAGAAGAAAGAGAAAAACAAAAGGCTCAAGGCAAAGGTATAAATAGTAGAAGCCATTTTGTTTTGGTGATCAAGACACTTAGCGAGTGTGATCACATTTAGGTTAGATAGTTGTACTATTAAGAGGGATAAAACTCATATTGAAATGCGGTTATCAAAGTGCCGCTAGATGCTCCAACTCATTTCATATGCATTTAGGATCTAGTAGAGTGCTAACACCCTTGAAAATGCTTTGTGAAAATATGCTAACACATGCGCACAAGGTGATACACTTGAGGGTTGGCACATTTGAGCAAGGGTTAGAGACTTCACTGGTGGAGTGTCCGCCCGTAGAATGTGGATAGTCTGATGGTGCCATCGGCACCCTATATAGAAAAGACAGGAGTTCACAGAGTGACCGGACGCTAGTGGCGCAGTGACCGGACGCTGGGGTCTTGAGTCTAGTTAGTAGCAGCAGTGAGCACCCATCTCGGTCTTGTGACCGGACGCTGGCGTGAAGAGTGACCGGACGCTGGCAGGGTGTGTCCGATTAGTGCTGACGTACACTGACGTGAGGCACATAGAGGAAACATTGAGTGACCAGACGCTGGGTGTGTCCGGTCGCGCAAGACCGGACACGTCCGGTCGTGAAATTTCACGTTTGGAACCTTACTGGAAACGATCGGACGCTGGGGTCCTGCATCCGGTCACTTTCTAACTGACGTGTTCGGTCATCACTTGACTGTTGAGATCGGGCGATCGTCGTTTGAATCTGATGTCACGTGGCAAGCATCGGGAGACCGGACGCTGGGGTCCTGCGACCGGTCGAACTGACCAGAGTGTCCGGTCACCCCGTGTTGTGCCCAGTGAAGGGGTACAATGGCTCTATTTCGTGGGGGCTTCTATTTAAGCCTCATGGCTGGCTCAAGCTCACTCTCTTGGACATTTGCATTGACAAAGCAACCTTGTGAGCTTAGCCAAAGCCCTCCCACTCATATCCATCATTGTTTCATCATCATTGTGAGATTGGGAGAGAATCCAAGTGCATTGCTTGAGTGATTACATCTAGTGGCACTTGGCATTCGTGTTTTGCTGCGGGATTCACTTGTTACTCTTGGTGGTTGCCGCCACCTAGATGGCTTGGAGCAGCGAGGATCATTGAGCAGAGGTTGGTGATTGTCTTCGGCTCTAATCATGGTGATTGTGAGGGGTCTTGTGCCTTCCCCGGTGGAGAGCCAAAAGATAACTCTAGTGGATTGCTCATGTCATTGAGTTACCTCACTTGTGGGTAGGTTCTTGTGGTGTCCAATTGTGTGGACGAGGTTTGTGCAACACCTCTTAGCCCCCGAACCACCAAGTGTTGGTCGACACAACGGGGACTAGTGTGCCGGCAAGCACGTGAACCTCGGGAAAAAAATTGGTTGTCTCTTGCCCTTTGGTATTCTCCCGGTGATTGATTTAGTATTCATCTTGTAATTGGTTCACTCCTCTACACGGTGGTATAATCACCCTACTCAATCATTTATATTCTTGCAAACTAGTTGTGGCAAGCTCTTTAGTGTAATTAGAATTGAGAGCTTGCTTTGTTATTTTAAGTTCATGTAGTGGAGCTCTTTAGAGTAGCAAGATTGAGAGCTCTTAGTGAGTAGTAACATTACAAGTTGTGTGCCTAGTAATCATTGCAACTAGAATTGTTGGATAGGTGGCTTGCAACCCTTATAAAGCTAGAGCAAGTTTGCATTTTGCTATTTGTCATACTAATCAAATTGCTCTAGTTGATTTGTAGATTTTTAAATAGGCTATTCACCCCCCCTCTAGTCATATTAGGACCTTTCAAGTGGCATCAGAGCCATGGTCACCGTTTGATTGAAGGCTTAACAACCTCAGTGTCAAATTATAGCTCAAGTTGTGTTCAACCACGTGGGGGGCAAACCACCGTTCTTTGATGGCACATGCTATGATTATTGGAAGAGAAAGATGAGGATGTATCTTGGTTCAATCAATGATCAAGTATGAGAGGTGACCGAGAATGACTATGCTATCATTGATCCTGATGACCCCACCAACCAAGACAAGACCAACAAGCAATGCAATACAATGGCTCTCAACATCATATACAATGCCATTGATTCCAAGGTGTTTGAGCAAATCAAGGATTGTGAAAGAGCAAATGAGGTATGGAGGAGATTGGAGGAAACATATGAGGGCACACCGGCGGTGAAGAGTGCTAAGTTGTACATTCTCAAGGATAAGTTGACAAGCTTCAAGATGAAGGAAGATGAGAGCATTCCGGAAATGTTCCATCGGTTACAAGTGATTGTAAATGACTTGAAGGCCTTGGGAGAGAAGATCAAGGATGATGATGTCTCTCATCGATTCTTGATGTGCTTACCTCCAAGATTTGAGATGTTGAGATTGCTTATCATAAGAGGAGGATTGAAGGAGATTACCCCTAACCAAGTACTAGGTGATGTCATGACCCAAGAGACATACTATGTGGAAAGGGAGGAGGATGACAAGGATGACAAGAAGGAAGAAGAAGAAAAGAAGAAGAAGAAAAGAAGAAGAAGAGTATAGCAGTCAAGGCTACCTCATCATCATCCAAGAACAAGGGCAAGTCCAAGAAAGAATCAAGTGATGATGATGATCTTAGTGATATTGATGATGAAGCTATGGCCCTCTTTGTACACAAGATGAGAAAATTCATGAAGAAGAAGGGCTATGGTGCAAGAAAGAGAAGAGATCACACCAAAAGCAAAGAATATGTGAGAAGATACTACAATTGCAAGAGTTCCGATCACGTTGTAGCAAATTGTCCCTACAATAGTGACAATGATGAGGATGAGAAGAAGAAGCACAAGAAGGATAAGAAAGAAAAGAAGGAGAAGAAGGAGAAGAGAATGACCTTCCAAAAGAAGAAAAAGGGTGGAGGCTATGTGGTCACTTGGGATAGTGATGGCTCTTCAAATAATGATGACTCTAGTGATGATGGCAAGAAATCTATCAAGAAAGCACTAGCAAGCATCGCCATCAACAACAAGCCCTCCATCTTCGACACTCCTTCGACATGCCTCATGGCAAAACCTACCAAGGTAAAATATGATGTGAGTGATGATGATGAATGTGAAAGTGATGCTTGTAGGAGTGATAATGATGATGAGGAGTACTCCAAGGAGGAGCTCATGGACATGTGTGAGCAAGTGCATACTTGCTTTGAGATAAAGAGAAAGGAGTGCAAGGAATTGAACAAGAAAGTCAAATTTCTTGAGCAATCTCTTGATGAGCTCAATGCCACTCATGAGAGGCTAATGGAAGCCCATGAGAAGCTTGGCAAAGCTCACTCTAAGCTTGAGAAAGCTCACTCCTCTCTCATCGAGCAAGTCAAAGAGGAAGCCAAGAAGGAGCAAGTGATTGTATCATGTGATGTGGGACTAACATATGATCTTATTGATGAATATTTTTATAAACCCATTATAGTTGCTCCCACTAACACTTCTTGTAGCACTACTACTTCTACTTAACCTTTGAGTGATGGTCTCACTTGTGATGGTCTCACTTGTGATGCCTCATTAATGGTGGAAAATGAGACCCTCAAGAAGGAGGTGAATGAGCTCACTCGTGCCTTAGGCAATGCCTAT
The DNA here is from genome assembly GCF_019320115.1 of Miscanthus floridulus. Classification (NCBI taxonomy): domain Eukaryota; kingdom Viridiplantae; phylum Streptophyta; class Magnoliopsida; order Poales; family Poaceae; genus Miscanthus; species Miscanthus floridulus. The sequence continues at coordinate 16,820,322 of NC_089596.1, forward strand.
GGTGGAGATGCCCGCTTGCTAAAGTGCTTGGGTAGCCAAAGGTTTTCTCTCAACAAAGAGGGATTATGCTATACCCCCAAGAAAGGCAAGGCATCCTTTGTCACTCCCAAAGTTAACTTTGTGAAGGGCAATGGTCGGTTTTGCAATAGATGCAAGCCAGTTAGGCATGTAGAGCAATATTGCAAGATTAACAAGAACAAGCTACCTATTGTATCCTCAATTAAATTTGATTCTTGTTACATGCTTGTTAAGGGTGTCAATGGTGTGAAGGCTAAGTTCATTGGTACACCAATTGTGGGCCCAATAAAGAAGGCCATTTGGATACCAAAGACCTTGGTAACTAACCTTCAAGGACCCAAGCAAGTTTGGGTACCTAAAAAGAATTGATCTTCTTTTATAGGTCAATTATAAAGCCAGAGGAAGGCATTGGGTGCTTGATAGTTGGTGCACACAATACATGATCGGTGATCCAAGAATGTTCAATTCAATCAATGAAAATAAGAGCAATAGGATTGATAGTATCACATTTGGTGACAATGGCAAAGGCAAGGTCAAGGGGCTTGGTAAGATTGCAATATCCAATGACTTGAGCATTTCCAATGTGCTAGTGGTAGAGAGCTTGAACTTCAACCTTTTGTCGGTAGCTCAATTGTGTGATCTTGGTTTCAAGTGCATATTTAGTGTGGATGATGTAGAGATTATAAGTGTAGATGGCTCTAACTTAATATTCAAAGGATTTAGATATGAAAATCTATACTTGGTTGATTTCAATGCTAGAGAAGCTCAATTGACAACATGTTTGATCACTAAGTCTAGCATGGGTTGGTTATGGCATAGAAGGCTTGGTCATGTTGGAATGAAACAATTGAACAAGTTGATTAAGCATGACTTAGTTAGAGGCTTGAAAGATGTCACATTTGAGAAGGATAAGTTATGTAGTGCATGTCAAGCCAGAAAACAAGTTGGTAACACACATCCTAAGAAGAGCATGATAAGCACATCTAAGGCATTTGAGTTGATGCACATGGACTTGTTTGGACCAACCACATACACAAGCATTGGTGGAAACAAATATGGATTTGTGATTATGGATGATTTCACTAGATACATGAAAGCATCTAGGCCCCTAGTTGGGTTTCGGTGATTGATGACAATACAAGATTACTATGACTAACGTGTGTTTTGCAGAGGCAATTAAGTTAGGTCATGGTAATGGAGATCAATTGGGCAATCAAGGTGGTCATGCCCCTACGATGGAAATCATTTCGATTTTCAAAGGATGGACGACAAGGTTAAGGATGACTAGTTCTAAGTGTCGATTGGAGTTGGAGAGACACTTAGAGTAGTTTAGGACTTTGTTTTTCCTTTGGCCGTACTATTAACGGGGTATGGATGGGTAGCTTGACCTAGATGAGTCTAGTGAGTTAGGTGTGGTGCACACTTGTTAAAACTAGCGCTAGGTAGCTCCACAACAGCCCTATGATCCTATGGAGCAAACTTCATTCACATATGATTGAGAGTTGGAAGTGAATGGAGGGTCAAATGCTAACCGGACGCTGGCTCCGGTCGGACCGGACGCTGGCTGTAGGGTCCGGTCAGTTCATTTGATCAAGGAGATTGCATCTAGCGTGACCGAACGCTGAGTGGTCAAGTGAATGGACGCTGAGGTCCAGCGTCCGGTCGACTCCAGTAAGGTTCTAGAGAAGGAATTCTACGACCGGACGCGTCCGGTCAGTACTGACCGGACCCTAGGGGTTCAGCGTCTAGTCAAGTACAGTAAGGTTCCAGTGAGGGATATTTGCGACCAGACTCATCCGATCAGTGGTGATCGGACCCTGCCAGCATTCGGTCAACACTTAAACACTGGTGTACGGGTTGAACCGACCAAAGCATCCGGTCAACATGACCGGAGCGTCTGGTCACCCCGCAGAGGCACATAACGGTTTGTTTTTCAGGCTGCCTTATAAATAGAAGCTCTACTCGTGTGTGGTGTTACTTTTGCTCATTCCAACAGCTGAGAAACACATTTGTGAGTGCCAAGAAGAGCAAGGTCCAAGTGAGGTGATTAAGATTTGAGAATCCAAGAGAGTAGCCTCATTAGTGAATCAAGAGTAGCAAAGTGTGCATCCACCATTCTTATTAGGCTTCACGTGGTCAAGTGAGAGTTCGTGCTTGTTACTCTTGGTGATCGCCATCACCTAAACGGCTTGGTGGTGATTGGGAGTTTGGTGATTACCCGACGGAGCTTGTGGGTGACCCAACTCAAGTTGTGAGTGGTTGTGGGTGATTCACCGCGATGGAGTGTCGAAGAATCAACCCATAGAGAGCACTTGATCCTTGCGCGGATCAAGGGGGAGCTACACCCTTGCGCGGGTGCTCCAACAAGGACTAGTGGGGAGTGGCGACTCTCCGATACCTCGGCAAAACATCGCCGCGTTCCTCTCTCTCTATTTACTTTGAGCATTTACTTTGAGCATTTACTTTGAGTAATTCAATACTTGTTTTTACATTCATAGAATTGCCATGCTAGAGTAAGTTTGGAACATAGGTTGCAAGTCCTTTGTGCGTTAGATTAATAGAAGCACTTTTCTAGGCACAAGGGGTTAATTGGGCTAACCGTAGGATTTAATTATTGCAAGAAAATTTAGAATTAGCCCAATTCACCCCCCCCCCTCTTGGGCATCTTGATCCTTTCAATTGGTATCAGAGCCTCGTGCTCATGTTTTTAAGCTTAATTGCTTAGAGCAAGATGTCTCACGGGGATGGACCTCCTCCTATCTTTGAGGGAGAAGACTTTCCATATTGGAAAATCCACATGGAGGCGTACTTAGAAGCTCTAGACGTTGGTATACTTAGAGCCGCCTCACAAGGCTTCCCAAAACCTCAGGATGCTACTCACTTACAAGGCGATGAGGTTAATTATGAAAAGTGGAATGCAAACGCTCGAAACACCATCTTTAGAGGCCTTTGCAAAGATGTGTTCAACCGCGTAAGGAACCATAAAGACACCCATGCACTATGGTCGGACGTTTGTGCGCTCCATGAGGGAACCAAGAGTGAGCGTGAGGAACGCTATCATCTTGTAATTAAAAAGCTAAATTCATTTGAGATGCTTCCCATAGAATGTGCTAATGAGATGTATTCACATTTGAATGTTCTTGTAGAGGAAGTCAATGGGCTTGGACTTACTCAAATGTCACCATCTGACGTTGTGAGAAAGATTTTGAGTGTCCTCCCCATTGACAAATATGGGCATATTGTGACCGTGCTACACCAAGGTGATCTTTCCACCGCTACACCAACACAAATTTTGGGAAAGATCAATGCTCATGAGATGTACATGCATATCACGCCACAAGATGGCTCATCCTCTACCAAGAAGAAAGAGAAGGACGTAGCATTCAAAGCTAGCCAAGATAAGGGCAAAGCGAGACTTGAGTATGAGAGCTCAAGTGATGAAGAAGATGAAAATGAAGATCTTGCTCTCATGGTGAAGAAAGCCGCCAAAATGCTAAAGAAGCTAAACAAGAGTGGCATCAAGTTCGATGGCAAGAAGAAGAAGTTCTTCACAAGCTCTAGAAGAAAGCCAATCTCCGAAATGGATTGCTTTAATTGTGGTGAACTTGGTCATCTAGCACATCAATGCACCAAGTCCAAGAAAGACAAGTTCAAGAACAAGAACAAGGTCAAGAAAGATGACTCAAGTAACGAAGATGAAGATGAGAAGAAGAAGAACAAGCCATACAAGAAGAGAGATGGCAAAAAGAGAGACTTCCACAAGAAGAAGAAGAGTGGAAAGGCCTACATCATCAGTGATTGGCTCACGGACATTGATTCATCTAGTGGATCATCCGAAGATGATAGTGAGAATGAGAAGGTGGCCGCCATTATGATTGATCATTCATCTTCACTGCCACCATCGCCATCATCCTCTACACATCTATGCCTTATGGCCAAGGGTGAACACAAGGTAACTAATAATGATGATAGTAGTGATGATGAGCAAGCTAGTGATGATGATAGCGATAGCGATGATGATGATTCACCTTCATATGATGATCTTGTTAAAATACTAAGGCAATACACTAAGATCATTAGAAAGAGTAGAGCTAAAAATGAAAAGCTTGATGCTAAAAATGATTCACTCTTAGCAAAATGCGATACATTAGAAAAGGCTAATGTTGAGCTTAAAGAAACAAATAATGCTATATCATCCAAACTCAAGGAGCTCAAATCTTCTAAGAAAGAGCTTAAAGATAAACATGATAAACTTGAGTGGGTGCACAATGAGCTCATCACTAGCCACAACAAGCTAAAAGATGAATATACAACTCTAAAGATCAATTATGATACTCTTGTTATTGCTCAAGAATTTTTACCAAATGAGCCACATGATGCTACTAACCATGTTGTTAAGATTGATATAGCTACATCATGTGATGATTTAATTGATGAGAGCATTGAGCAAGGATCTAGTGGCAAAGGCAAGAAAGTGGTTGAGTGCAATGACTATGATGAATATGTCAAGCTCAAGAATGCAAATGAAAAGCTCATGAAAGATCTTGAAGAGATGAAAAGCAACAACACCATTGTGCTAGAAACTCTTGATCATGATGAAGAGTTGATCCTTGAGAATGAGAAGCTCAAAGAAGAGAACAAGAAGCTCAAGGAAGAGAAGAACAATGATGTTCTCAAGGAAGAGAACAAGAAGCTCAAGATGGAGAAAGAGCATCTCAAGATGGGATTGAGCAAGTTTGCAAGAGGCAAGCATCTCCAAAGTGAGCTACTCATGAACACCATCATGAAGATGGATAGAAGTGGCAAGTGTAGAGAAGAAGAAGGCTCAAGTTTAACAACAACAATCAAAGCCAAAGCCAAAGCCAAAGAGATGTTTTGAGTGTGGACAAGAAGGCCATTTTGCTCATGAGTGCCAAACTCCACCGCCACAACCCTTGCCCAAGCATGCTAGACCCTTTGCCTTCAATGCTCACTACATGCTTAGAAAGGATTCTAGTGGAAAGATGAAAGTCATGTTCTTAGGACCCCCTAATAAGAATAGGCCTAAGAAGATTTGGGTGGCTAAGTCACTTGTTGAGAAGGTGAAGGGCCCTCAACAAGTTTGGGTTCCTAAAGCTTGAATCTCTTGTGTGTAGGTGAACTACAAGACCGGTGGAAGTCATTGGGTTATTGATAGTGGTTGCACTCAACATATGACCGGTGATCCTCGTATATTCACCTCACTAGATGAAGAGGTAGATGGACAAGAGAGAATAACATTTGGAGATAACTCAAAGAGTAAGGTTAAAGGATTGGGCAAAGTGGCAATATCAAATGATCATTCCATCTCCAATGTGTTTTATGTTGCTTCATTGAGCTTCAACTTGCTATCCGTTGGACAATTGTGTGATCTTGGCTTCCAATGCTTGTTCACCGAGAAGGAGGTTGTTGTATCCAAGGTAGATGATAATCAAGTGATATTCAATGGATTTAGATACAACAACTTATATCTAGTGGACTTCACCTCTAAAGATGCAAATTTAAAGACTTGCCTATTCACCAAAACAACACTTGGGTGGCTATGGCATAGAAGACTTGCTCATGTTGGGATGAGCTCACTCAAGAAGCTTATGAAGAATGATTTGGTGAGAGGGTTGAAGGATGTGAAGTTTGAAAAGGACAAGCTTTGTAGTGCATGTCAAGCCGGCAAGCAAGTTGCAAATACTCATCCAACCAAAGCTTTCATGTCAACCACAAGAGTTCTAGAACTCCTTCACATGGATTTATTTGGACCAACAACCTACAAGAGTTTGGTAGGAAATCTTTATTGTCTTGTGATTGTTGATGACTATTCAAGGTATACATGGGTATTCTTTCTTCATGACAAATCTGAAGTTGCATCTTGCTTCAAGAAGTTTGCCAAGAGAGCTCAAAATGAATTTGAAGTGAAGCTCAAAAAGATTAGAAGTGACAATAGGAAAGAATTTGACAACACAAACATAGAAGCCTATTGTGATGAAGTTGGAATCAAACATGAGGTCTTCGCAACATACACTCCCCAACAAAATGGTGTAGTTGAGAGGAAGAATCGGACATTGATCACTCTTGCAAGAACAATGCTTGATGAGTACAACACCCTCGAAGCTCTATGGGCAGAAGCAATCAACACCGTATGCTATGCATCCAACCGCCTATTCCTTCAAAAGTTCCTTGGCAAGACACCTTATGAGTTGCTCAATGGGAAGAAGCCGAACGTCTCCTTCTTTAGGGTGTTTGGTTGCAAATGCTACATCTACAAGAAGCGGCAACACCTAGGGAAGTTCCAAAGATATTGTGATATTGGTTTTCTTGTTGGTTACTCATCAAAGTTCAAAGCATATAGAGTATTTAATCATGCCACCAGCTTGGTTGAAGAAACATATGATGTGGAATTTGATGAATCTAACGGCTCCCAAGGAGCACATGAGAATCTTGATGATGTAGACGATGAACCATTGAAGGAGGCTATGAAGAATATTCTGGTGGGAGACATCAAGCCAAAAGATGATGAAGATGATGTACAAGTCATTGATCAACCTTCTTCATCAAGTGTGCCACAAGATGGTGAAAAAGACGGGAGAGTAGAAAATGAAGATACTCATGTCTCCCATGAGCAAATGGTGGTACAAGCACAAGATGTTGATGCTCCACAACCTCCTCCTCAAGTGGTCAATAGAAGAAATACACCTCTCCTACAAGATCATCCATAAGATCTCATCATAGGGAGTCCATCAAAGGGTGTAATGACTTGATCTCAAAAACTTGCTTCATTTATTGCTCATCACTCTTTTGTCTCTTGCTATGAGCCTACCAAGGTAGAAGAAGCTCTTAAAGATCCGGATTGGATCAATGCCATACATGAAGAGTTGAACAACTTCACTCGCAATGAAGTTTGGACTCTTGAAGAGCGACCAAAAGGTGCAAGAGTCATTGGAACAAAGTGGGTGTTCTGTAACAAGCAAGATGATCAAGGTGTCGTTGTGAGGAACAAGGCAAGACTAGTTGCAAAGGGGTTCTCCCAAGTTGAAGGTTTGGATTTTGGAGAGACCTTTGCACCGGTTGCAAGATTAGAAGCCATCCGTATCCTACTTGCATATGCATCACATCATGAAATGAAACTATATCAAATGGATGTGAAAAGTGCATTTTTAAATAGCTTTATTAATGAACTAGTCTATGTTGATCAACCTCCCAGATTTGAAGACCCTAGATATCCTAATCATGTTTATAGGTTGTCCAAGGCACAATATGGGCTTAAGCAAGCCCCAAGAGCTTAGTATGAGCACCTTCGGAACTTCCTCATTGAGAAGGGCTTCACCATTGGGAAGGTCGACACCACACTATTCACCAAGAAGCTTGATGGGCATATCTTCATTTGTCAAGTATATGTTGATGATATCATCTTTGGATCATCAAATGAAGACTCATGCAAAGAATTTGGTGAATTGATGTCAAAGGAGTTTGATATGTCAATGATTGGTGAGCTTACATTCTTTCTTGGTTTTCAAGTCAAGCAAATGAAAGAAGGCATCTTCATCTCTCAAGAGAAATACACAAAAGATCTTCTCAAGAGATTCAAGATGGATGAATGTAAGCCAATTAAGATACCAATGCCTACCAATGGACATCTCGACCTAGATGAGGGAGGTAACCTGGTTGATCAAACTCTCTACCGTTCCATGATTGGTAGCTTGTTATATTTAACCGCATCTAGGCCCGACATCATGTTTAGTGTGTGTATGTGTGCTAGATTTCAAGCTAATCCTAAGGAAACACATTTAATTGCCGTAAAAAGAATCCTTAGGTATCTTAAGCACACACCAAGCATTGGCCTATGGTATCCCAAAGGAGTTATATTTGAATTAGTTGGCTATTCCGATCCGGATTATGCCGGTTGCAAAGTTGATAGAAAAAGCACATCCGGAGGGTGCCATTTGCTTGGTAGATCACTTGTGTCTTGGTCCTCCAAGAAACAAAATAGTGTGGATTTGTCCACCGCCAAAGCAGAATACATTGCCGCGGGTGCTTGTTGTGCACAAATATTATACATGAAACAAACTTTGCTAGACTATGGTGTAGTTCTAGAAAAGGTACCTCTTTTGTGTGATAATGAAAGTGCGGTAAAACTTGCAAATAATCCAGTTCAACACTCTCGCACCAAGCACATAGATATCCGCCATCACTTTCTAAGAGATCATGTTGCTAAAAATGATATATCACTAGAAGGTGTAAGAACCGAAGATCAATTAGCGGATATCTTCACTAAACTGCTAGATGAGGCTACATTTTGTAGATTGTGGAATGAGCTCAATGTACTTGATTTTAGTAACTTCACTAAAAGATGAGCTTGTGTTGTCCCTTGCATTCATTGTAATATACAACATGTTTACTTTATGGCAATGCATTTAGGGCTTGTCTAACATGGTTAAGATAACCGCCGTAAAGCGTGTGAAGAAGCTTAATCTTGGATCAAACTTGACAAGCAACTAGATTTACTTTCAAGTATTGCATATGCATGAATGTTGTTTGTCGTTTGTCTTCAATTTGCCCTCTTATTTGCCTATTTTCTTAAAAAGAATTATAGCCTAAGGCAAAATATTTTGAAAAACTTGAGGGTTTGAGAGAGGTCACTCACATCAGTCCCAATTGGTGTTTATTTGGATCTTATTTGGGTTGGGACTTGATTGGGAACAGGCAGCGCGAAGGAACTTTGAAGATTTGCTGGAAAAGAGTGACCAGATGCTGCACCGGACTCTGCAGTCCAGCGTCTGGTCAGTTCATAGGAGGTGAACTCGCTGCGAAGGAGTGACCGGACTCTGTCTTTCAGCGTCTAGTCAGAAGATGTCTCAGCATCCGGTCATGTGAAGAAGATGAAGGCTAAGTTGACCGGACTCTGGCTGCGTCTAGTCGGTGTCCACCGGACGTGTCCGGTCGCGATTCTAGAGGAATTGGACCTCTCTGGAATCGATCGGATGGAATCGACCGGACGCTGGGTGGTAGCGTCCGGTCGCTACCATCGGAGCGTCTGATCAGTAGTTTTCGTGCCGTTTTAGAACTCTTCTTCGTTTCCTTTTCTGATCCGCTAGGGGGCACCCTATTTAACTGCGCGCTGTAATGCTTTATCCCGCATCTGCTCCCTGCCCTAGCCGCAAGCCACCGGACCCATTGCCCGAGCTCTGCGCCGCCGCCAGCCCGCGTGCACGCCGCTGCTTACTCCTGCGCCGCCAGCACCTCCTCGAGCTGCGCCGTGCCCTAGCTGCAGCTTGCTCCCCGCGCCACCGCAAGCTTCGCATCAGCACCGCCGGTCAAGCCGAGCTCGCCGAGATCCAGTCCAGCGCCACCGTGCTTCCATGTGGTCGAGCTCATCCTCTGCGCCAGCACTGCTATTCAGCGCTGGTAAGGCCCTGCCGTGCCCTAGCAATCCATATTGCAATCTTGCCGCGACCTAGCTATTCATCACCGCATTGATCTCTATTGCATTCAGGGCCTTCGATTCTTTGCTCTACCTAACCCTAGATTCGATGGTTCCTCGTGAGTCACTTCTCTTCTTTTTGGATCATCGGTTCATCAGGTAGCAAGCCAGTCGCTTCAATTTCGTACCTACATTGCTTGCTCTCTTAGGGTTTCACATCTATTAGATATATCATATTTATTTGTATATCCTTCTATTCCATCGTGCAGCGAGTCGGTGCCATTGAGGTGTCAGTGGCAATTGTCAGTTAACTCGGAGCCAAGCTCGTGAGTATGGATCGAGGCCAAGCCTCGAAAGTGTCAGTGGACAGTTGATCTTGTCAGCGGCAGTTTCTCTTGTCAGATCAGATGGCTCATACCAAAAATGTTGGAGGTGGTCCTGGAGATGATGATCAGAGACCCCTGCCTCGCCTGCCTGCAGATCCAAAAGGCAAGGCGACAAAGAAGATTGCATCCAAGAAGAGGAAGTACCCAGATGTAGAGACAGCTTGAGCAGTAGTAGTTGCAGAGGCCGTAGAGCGTGCCGAGAGAGGAGGTGCATGCAGTGGAGTTGTTATTGTAGATCTGCTTCCACCAGATGCGATGGCTACACTTCAGCTTGTTGAGCGTCTTCATGGTGGTCTAGCTAGGACCCTCATGATTGGAGGACGACGTGTTGCCATTGACGAGGTTCAGCCTCAGGGGAGCCACAGCAGCAGCCTCAGCCATCATAGCAGACTCAGGAGCCTCAACCAGCTCAGGACACACAAGAGGGATAGCCGTCACAGCAGTCTCAGGGGGGTGAGCAGGTGCAGCAGGGCGAGGAGACAGAGCAGGCACCACAGCCCTAGCTACGCCGCTCTGGTCGCACCCGTGTTCCAGTCTCACCGAGGCCATCGACACAGCAGAGGGGATCTCGTCTACCGCCTAGACCATAGGGTCCGCCTCTAGTGACCCACCTTGACTTGAGGGCCACCATGGCCAAGCAGGTTCAGTAGCTTCGCTTCATGGAGTTTGATGTGTGGTTTCCACCCAGGAGGGATGAGAGAGCAGCAGAGGGTTTCTACACGCTACTACAGGAGGATTTCTATAATGCCTATCTGAACAGTGGAGCAGTCTTCAAATCTTAGAGAGTCTGCAGCATAGAGGCTATAGTCACAGCAGCTGGAGAGCACATTCGCCCCTACCTTACATATCTGCCGGGGCTAACAGATCTGATTGGCCGGATAGGATTGTATGTACCATCTTGGGTTCGGCAGTTCTATGCTTCGCTCTACATTGACCCATATCATAACTTTATACACTTTGCATTCAGAGGCAGAGACTACAGGATGATGAGTCAGAGGGCCAAGGAGATACTGAGGCTACAGGAGCAGCCTATCAAGTTATATGAGGTATGTTATGGACAGCAAGAGCCTCCTAGACGTCCTCATGGTGGTATGGTGCCCCCTATAGATCTTGTGCACCATTGCTTCAAGGAGCCCTTTGGTGAGGGGTCGAGGAGGAACCCTAGTGACCTTACTCCTATAGCTAGAGTGCTAGAGGCTATCATAAGGAGGACACTACTTCCTAGGATGGGATACTAAGAGGGCTTGACTCACCTCCAGCTTTGGCTCCTCAATGCCCTGATGCAGCAGACAATGTTTGATATTTGGGACCTCCTTCTATCAAAGATGGAGGATACTATAGCTGAGGGCTTCAAGGGTCATAGGCAGCTTCCATATGCACATTGGATCACATTCCTTATTCTCAAGGCTGTGCAAGTTAGGACACCAGAGATGGTTGCAGAGTACAGAGGTGCCACCACAGAGTTTCTAGCTTATAACATGGCACAGAGGATCAGGCATAGCACACCACAGGCATCCACTCAGCCTCGCCGTCATCCAGATGTATTAGAGTCTGCAGCTCAGCAGGACGAGATTATCAGGAACATAGTAGCTACTGAGGAGGAGGAGCTTGAGGCTCAGGAGGAGAGGAGCGAGTCTAGTGATAGTTCGGATGACGACTACCTACCTATTCCTTAGATGCCTCCATGCAGACATGATGCAGAGGCCAGTAGTTCCAGCTCCGCTCCACCTACACCGTAGATGGACCCCGCTTTGATTGCCATCCTTGAGCGGATGCAGCAGGATCAGGCTAGATAGGCTCAGGAGACCGCTACTAACTTTGCACAGTTTCAGGCTCATCAGGATGAGTTCCAGCAACAGCAGCAGGTCCTCTAGCAGCAGCAGTTACTCATACAGCGGCAGCTTTTGGGATTCATGCAGCATGTAGTGATAGCCATTAGGGCCCCATAGCCATAGCTTTTGCCCCAGATTGGTCAGCCTACTACCACTATGATGACTCTAGCAGTACAGTCCAGTGGGCTTTAGAGTCAGGGATAGCCTCTAGCTCCAATTGCTTCTCCCACAGTACAGGTGTCCCAGTGGTTATCCTCGCTAGTGGTAGCCCCGTAGTTCACACCACTTCAGACGGGCTTCACACCAGATCAGTCACCCTCGCTGTTTGTGCCTGACACGTCAGTCTCCAGGAGTCTTGGAGCATCTTTTAGCGAGTTGACAGGGATGCCTACACCGCCACATATGCATGCCCTAGGTCCTTCTATAGTAGCTCCTATCGCCATGACTACTTAGAGGCTCCCTTCTTCTGTTGCATCTTCAGATCCCACGATAGACATACCAGCAGCATCACAGGCAGCACCTGCCCTAGCTCAGACCCAGACTGCTTCAGCGATGCTTCCAGCCACAGAGGGTCAGTTAGTATAGAGCTCAGGGTCAGATGATGATGGCACCCAGTTCCAGCTTGCTCCTCGTACCTCAGCCCCACCGACCGACCCTTAGATTTTGGTGTTTGACGCCAAAGGGGGAGAGGGTTCGAGTATGTAGACTCAGGGGGAGCGACTTTTAGGGGGAGCCTAGTTAGCTATTAGTCTATTATATACATTTAGAGTTTTATTTGTGTGATACACTATTACTATAATGCATTCGTATGTTTACTTTCATGCATACTATTATATCTATGTGATAGTGATATCTACGTGATTGGGATATATGACATGTGTGCTCTCTACTTTGAATTCTTTTATATGTCATATCACTTGTGTTATGCTCATTTGTTTTTGCTTCCACACTTTACTCCGATGCAAATGAGCTTCACCACTTGTACTCATGCTTATTTCATATCTTTTGAGTACATCATGTTGGCTTGGGTCATATAAGCTTGCCTAACTATTTTGTTCTTATTGACAAAAGCTTATATGAACCAAGCATGTCAAAAACCTCACTCTTTCACATACTCGAGGTGGTATTGTCATCAATCACCAAAAAGGGGGAGATTGAAAGCATCTAGGCCCCTAGTTGGGTTTCGGTGATTGATGATAATACAAGATTACTATGACTAATGTGTGTTTTGCAGAGGCAATTAAGTTAGGTCATGGTAATGGATATCAATTGGGCAATCAAGGTGGTCATGCCCCTACGATGGAAATCATTTTGGTTTTCAAAGGATGGACGACAAGGTTAAGGATGACTAGTTCTAAGTGTTGATTGGAGTTGAAGAGACACTTAGAGTAGTTTAGGACTTTGTTTTTCCTTTGGCCATACTATTAAGGGGGGTATGGATGGGTAGCTTGACCTAGATGAGTCTAGTGAGTTAGGTGTGGTGCACACTTGTTAAAACTAGCGCTAGGTAGCTCCACAATAGCCCTATGATCCTATGGAGCAAACTTCATTCATATATGATTGAGAGTTGGAAGTGAATGGAGGGTCAAATGCTGACCGGACGCTAGCTCCGGTCGGACCGGACGCTGGCTGTAGGGTCCGGTCAGTTCATTTGATCTAGGAGATTGCATCTGGCATGATCGGATGCTGAGTAGTCAAGTGAACGAACGCTAAGGTCCGACGTCTGGTCGACTCCAGTAAGGTTCCAGAGAATGAATTCTACGACCGGACGCGTTCGGTCAGTACTGACCGGACCTTGGGGGTTCAGCGTCCGGTAGGGTACAGTAAGGTTCCAGTGAGGGATATTTGTGACCGGACATGTCCGGTCAGTGGTGATCGGACCCTGCCAGCGTCCGGTCAACACTTAAACACTGGTGTGCGGGTTGAACTGACTAGAGCGTCCGGTCAACATGACCGGAGCGTCCGGTCACCCCACAGAGGCACATAACAGTTCGTTTTTTAGGCTGCCTTATAAATAGAAGCTCCACTCATGTGTGGAGTTACTTTTTCTCATTCCAACAACTAAGAAACATGTTTGTGAGTGTCAAGAAGAGCAAGGTCCTAGTGAGGTGATTAAGATTTAAGAATCCAAGAGAGTAGCCTCATTAGTGAATCAAGAGTAGCAAAGTGTGCATCCACCGTTCTCATTAGGCTTCGCGTGGTCAAGTGAGAGTTCATGCTTGTTACTCTTGGTGATCACCATCACCTAGATGGCTTGGTGGTGATTGGGAGTTTGGTGATCACCCGGCGGAGCTTGTGGGTGACCCAACTCAAGTTATGAGCGGTTGTGGGTGATTCACCACAACGGAGTGTCGAAGAATCAACCCGTAGAGAGCACTTGATCCTTACACGGATCAAGGGGGAGCTACACCCTTGCGAGGTGCTCCAACGATGACTAGTGGGGAGTGGCGACTCTCCGATACCTCGGCAAAACATCACCGCGTTCCTCTCTCTCTATTTACTTTGAGCATTTACTTTGAGCAATTCAATACTTGTTTTTACATTCATAGAATTGCCATGCTAGAGTAAGTTTGGAACATAGGTTGTAAGTCCTTTGTGCGTTAGATTAATAGAAGCACTTTTCTAGGCACAAGGAGTTAATTGGGCTAACCGTAGGATTTAATTATTGCAAGAAAATTTAGAATTAGCCCAATTCACCCCCCCTCTTGGGCATCTTGATCCTTTCAATACACATGGGTATTCTTTCTTGTTGACCAGAGTGATGTGTTTGCAATATTCAAATCATTTGTCAAGGGCATTCACAATGAGTTTGAAACAACCATCAAGAAAGTTAGAAGTGACAATGATAGTGAATTCAAGAATGCTAGAATTGATGAGTTGTGTGATGAATTTGGAATTAGACATCAATTCTCGGCCAAGTACACTCCTCAATCAAATAGCTTAGTTGAAAGGAAGAATAGAACTTTGATTGACATGGCAAGATCAATGTTGAGTGAGTACAATATGAGTCATTCATTTTGGGTCAAAGCAATCAACACAGCTTGCTATTATAGCAACCGACTCTATTGTCACCCCATGATAGAGAAGACACCTTATGAGCTTTTGAATGAAAGAAAGCCCAACATAGCATACTTTCGGGTTTTTAGTTGTAAATGCTATATATTGAAGAAAGGCACTAGATTGAGCAAGTTTGAAAAGAAATGTGATGAAGGTTTCTTGCTTGGTTACTCCACTACTAGCAAGGCTTATAGAGTTTGGAATTTGGCTATTGGTACTCTTGAGGAGGTTCATGATGTGGAGTTTGATGAAGCAAATGGTTCCCAAGAGAAAGATGAGAATCTAGATGATGTAAGAGGCACTCAATTGGTCAATGCAATGAAGAACATGGACATTGGTGATATAAGGCCTAGAGAGGTGATTGATGTTGAAGATGACAAAAATCAAGTGCCCTCTAACTCAAATGTGCAAGCTAGTGGTTCTCATGATCAAGTTCAAGCAAGAACTAGTGATGACAAAGTGCATGATCAATAACAAGTGGCTAGTTCATCATCTCAACCAAGTGATCTATCAAATGCAAGCAATCAAGTGCAAGTGCTTCAACCAACCAATGTTGCAAGAGATCATCCCTTGGACACTATCATTGGTGATATTTCAAGAGGTGTGCAAACTAGATCAAGATTGGCTTCATTTTGTGAGAATTTCTCATTTGTGTCATCCATTGAACCTAAGAAGATAGATGAAGCTTTGAAGGATGTTGATTGGGTCAATGCTATGCATGAAGAGCTAAACAACTTCACAAGAAACTAAGTATGGGAGTTAGTTGAGAGGCCAAAGGGTCATAATATGATAGGAACCAAGTGGGTCTTTCGGAACAAGCAAGATCAAGATGGGATAGTAATAAGGAACAAAGCAAGAATAGTGGCTCAAGGTTACACTCAAGTTGAAGGTCTTGACTTTGGAGAAACATATGTCCCGGTTGCAAGATTGGAAGCAATTAGGATCTTATTAGCCTATGCTTATGCCCACAATATCAAGTTGTACCAAATAGATGTGAAGAGTGCATTTCTCAATGGGTACATCAATGAGCTTGTGTATGTTGAGCAACCTCCTGGTTTTGAAGATGAAAAGAAACCCAACCATGTTTACAAGTTGAGAAAGGCTTTGTATGGATTGAAACAAGCACCAAGAGCATGGTATGAGAGATTGAGGGATTTCCTACTCTCTAAGGGATTCAAAATAGGAAAGGTTGACACCACTCTCTTCACCAAGAAGCTTGGAAATGACTTATTTGTAATGCAAATCTATGTTCATGATATCATATTTGGGTCAACAAATCAATATTTTTGTGAAGAGTTTGGCAAGTGAGTTGGAGATGTCCATGATTGGAGAGCTTAGTTACTTCCTTGGTCTTCAAATCAAGCAAATGAAGAATGGCACATTTGTGATCAAGGCAAGTACATCAAGGACATGCTCAAAAAGTTTGGAATGGATGATGCTAAAGCTTTTAGTACACCAATGGGAACAAGTGGAAGCTTGGATAGTAATGCTAGTGGCAACATGGTGGATCAAAAGAAGTATTGGTCTATGATTCGAAGCCTACTCTATGTGACCGCATCAAGGTCGGATGTGATGTTTAGTGTATGTATGTGTGCTAGATTTCAAGCCTCACCAAGAGAAAGTCATTTAAAGGTAACAAAGAGAATATTGAGGTACTTGAAGCATACACAAAATGTTGGATTGTGGTATCCCAAAGGAGCAAGATTTGAGTTGATTGGATATTCGGACTTTGATTATGCGGGATGCAAAGTTGAGAGAAAGAGCACATCAGGCACATGTCAACTATTGGGAAGATCACTTGTATCTTGGTCATCAAAGAAGCAAAATAGTGTAGCACTTTCAACCGCCGAAGCGGAGTACATTTCGATTGGTAGTTGTTGTGCTCAATTACTTTGGATGAAGGCTACTTTGAGTGACTTTGGAATTAAATTCAAGCAAGTGCCATTGCTATGTGACAATGAAAGTGTTGTAAAACTCACCAACAACCCAGTTCAACATTCAAGAATAAAGCATATTGATGCCCGCCATCATTTCATAAGAGATCACCAACAAAAAGGGGACATTTGCATTGAGAGTGTGGGCACTAAAGATCAACTTGCCGATATCTTCACCAAGCCACTTGATGAGAAGAGGTTTTGCAAGCTAAGGAATGAATTGAACATACTTGACTTCTCAAATATGTGTTGATGCACCCCTATTGTATGACATACCTCTCCTTTGAGCAAAGCAAGGTAAAGTTGATTGGCATGTCATCCATCCATTGCTAAGGACTTGTTTAGTGCATTTAGTCATTCTGATCATGTCCTAGGCTCATTCATAAAAATTAAATGAATTTGATGTTTGTATGGTACCACAATTGCTTGTATGTTTGAAATGATCTAGTGGTAGCATATGACATATTTGTGGGCTTGTAAACCTAGTGTTTGATCTAGAAAATAAGCTATAAGTATTTAATTCAACATGGTACAAGATAACCCTTATTAAGAGGTGTGAAGAAGCTTGTCTTTGGATCAAACCGAGTTAAATATATTTTGCAAGTGATCTAGATTGAACCAAATTGGGAAAATGATACTCATTTCACATGATTTCACCCCTAACCTATTTATAATTTGAGTTCACCTTTTGTGCTAATTGTTGACAAAGGGGGAGAGAAATTCACAAAGATAGTAAGATAGGAGGAGCAAACAAATGAAATGACAATGTAAGGGGATCAATCAAAAACACACAAAAGTAGGGGGAGCAAGCTCATAAACTTGCATGTTGTATTTAAATGTGCATTTCATATATTTGCTTGCATGGCACAAGTTCTAAATTTCAATATCCATGCTTGTGTGGTGTATGCTAGTTATATGCTTGAATGGTGAAATGAAAAACTAGCATGCATAGGCTAAAGTAACTAGACTTATGTTTATTTTATGGAAACTAGACCCTTGCTTGTAATGATGATCTCATGGGGTATTCTAGTTTTTGTGTATGTATGGTTACTAATGGTGCTAAGGATGGTATATTGGTGCACTCCGATTGGTATCACGCTTCAAAGGTCCATCTCTTATACCTTAGTATCATACGGTAGAAATTGTCACCTATATTTTCTATCTAAGCATATGTGCAAGCTACAATCCAACCTCTTAGCACATATGTAGGGGGAGCAATTGCTACCATTTGAAGTTCATGAAACTTGTCCATATTCTTTTACACATGGTAAATATGATTGGGCAAGCAACATGGATTCAATTAAATCTCACTTCATATCTTTGTGTAAGGGTTGTCATCAATTACCAAAAAGGGGGAGATTGAAAGCTCTAGTTTGGTTTTGGTTAATTGATGAAACCCTAAGTGCTAACCTAGTTTATCAAAGTGATTATGAGATAGGTAGCACTACTCCAAGTGATGAAGCAATGGCGAAGATCATGACGATGCTGATGGCATGGTGATGAACAAATGCTTGAACTTGAAAAGAAGAAAGAGAAAAACAAAAGGCTCAAGGCAAATATATAAATAGTAGGAGCCATTTTGTTTTGGTGATCAAGACACTTAGCGAGTGTGATCACATTTAGGTTAGATAGCCATACTATTAAGAGGGGTAAAACTCATATTGAAATACGGTTATCAAAGTGCCACTAGATGCTCCAACTCATTGCATATGCATTTAGGATCTAGTGGAGTGCTAACACCCTTGAAAATGCTTTGTGAAAATATGCTAACACATGCGCATAAGGTGATACACTTGGGGGTTGGCACATTTGAGCAAGGGTTAGAAACTTCACCGGCGGAGTGTCCGCCTATAGAATATGGATAGTCCGACGGTGCCACCGGCACCCTATACAGAAAAGACAGGAGTTCACAGAGTGACCGGACGCTGGTGCAATGACCGGACGCTAGGGTCTTGAGTCTGGTTAGTAGCAGCAGTGAGCATGCATCTCGGTCTTGTAACCGGACGCTGGCGCGAAGAGTGACCGGACGCTGGCAAGGTGTGTCCGGTCAGTGCTGATGTACGCTGATGTGAGGCACACAGAGGAAACGTTAAGTGATCGGATGCTGGGTGTGTCCGGTCGAGCATGACCGGACGCGTCTGGTCGTGAAATTTCACGTTCGGAACCTTACTGGAAATGACCGGACGCTGGGGTCCTGCGTCCGGTCACTTTCTAACTAACACATCCGGTCATCACTTGACTGTTGAGATCGGGCGATCGCCGTTTGAATCTGATGTCACGTGGCAAGCATCGGGCGACCGGACGCTGGGGTCCAGCATCCGGTCGAACTGACTAGAGTGTCCGGTCACCCCGTGTTGTGCCCAGTGAAGGGGTACAATGGCTCTATTTCATGGGGGCTTCTATTTAAGCCCTATGGCTGGCTCAAGTTCACTCTCTTGGACATTTGCATTGACATAGCAACCTTGTGAGCTTAGCCAAAGCCCTCCCACTCATCTCCATCATTGTTTCATCATCATTGTGAGATTGGGAGAGAATCCAAGTGCATTGCTTGAGTGATTGCATCTAGTGGCACTTGGCATTCTTGTTTCGCTGTGGGATTCACTTGTTAGTCTTGGTGGTTGCCGCCACCTAGACGGCTTGGAGCAGCGAGGATCGTTGAGTAGAGGTTGGTGATTGTCTCCGGCTCCAATCGTGGTGATTGTGAGGGGTCTTGTGCCTTCCCCGGCGGAGAGCTGAAAGGTAACTCTAGTGGATTGCTCGTGTCATTGAGTTACCTCACTTGTGGGTAGGTTCTTGTGGTGTCCAATTGTGTGGACGAGGTTCATGCAACACCTCTTAGCCGCCGAACCACCAAGTGTTGGTCGATACAACGGGGACTAGCATGCCGGTAAGCACGTGAACCTTGGGAAAAAAATTGGTTGTCTCTTGCCCTTTGGTATTCTCCCGGTGATTGATTTAGTATTCATCTTGTAATTGGTTCACTCCTCTACACGGTGGTATAATCACCCTACTCACTCATTTATATTCTTGCAAACTAGTTGTGGCAAGCTCTTTAGTGTAATTAGAATTGAGAGCTTGCTTTGTTATTTTAAGTTCATCTAGTGGAGCTCTTTAGAGTAGCAAGATTGAGAGCTCTTAGTGAGTAGTAACATTGCAAGTTGTGTGCCTAGTAATCATTGCAACTAGAATTGTTGGATAGGTGGCTTGCAACCCTTGTAGAGCTAGGGCAAGTTTGCATTTCGCTATTTGTCATACTAATCAAATTGCTCTAGTTGATTTGTAGATTTTTAAATAGGCTATTCACCCCCCTCTAGCCATATTAGGACCTTTCACAGGCGCTTCTTTGGTGACCTCCTTCTTGATGGTGGTGAGTTCTCCGAAGGCGACGATTGTTGCGGCGTGACCACAGCACTCGACCTCGCACTCATAGGCGCGCTGGAAGGAGGTGCCGATCGTGATGACCCTGTCGGGGCCCGGTATCTTTAGCTTGAGGTATGTATAGTTGGGGACGGCCATGAACTTTGCATAGCATGGACGTCTTAGGATGGCGTGGTAGGTTTTGAGGAACCCAACCACCAAGAAGGTGAGGGTTTTTGTCCTATAATTGGACGGATCCCCGAAGGTGACCGGTAGATCGATCTACCCAAGTGGCATGGTCTGCTTTCCAGGCACGATGCCATGGAAAGGCGCTCCGGTTGGGCGGACACGTGTCCGGACGATGCCCATTTCGTTGAGCATCTTGGCATACATGATGATGAGGCCGCTGCCTCCATCCATCAGTATTTTGGTGAGCAGCTTCGTACCAACGATCGGGGCGACCACGAACGGATATCTCCTAAGATGCAGGACACTCTCTGGGTGGTCGGTTCGATCAAAGGTTATGGCAGATTCTGACCACCGGAGGAAGGGAGGTGTGGTTGGTTCGGTCGTATAGACCTCGCAGCATGCGACCTTCTGATAGCGTTTGGAGTCATAGGCCACGGATACTCCGAAGATCATGAGGCAACCATCCGGCGTCGGAAAGCCGCCATCCTTCCCCTCGGTGTCATCCATGGTGGGGTCAAGGTCCTTGCTCTGCTCCCCTTTGTTGGAGCCTCCGAACAAGAACCGCCTCATTAGGCTATAGTCCTTGTATAGATGTTTAACCGGGAAGGCATGGTTCGGGCATGGCCCCTCGAGTAATTTTTTGAAATGGTTCGGAGTACCCTCCATAGGCTTTTGACCACCCTTGCGGTCAGCAGCGGCCATGAGCAAGTCATCGTGCCGTTGCTTCTTGTTCTTCCTCTTGGCAGAATGATTGGAGACGGCTTTGCCGGCACCCTCGTCTCGCCTCGCCTTGCCATCGAGATGATTGAAGATTGCTCCGACTGCCTCTTCTCTTGAGGCGTGGATGGTGGCAATGTCCAGGAGTTCCTTAGTAGTTCTCGGGCCCTTGCGTCCCAGCTTATGAACCAGAGACTCGTAGGTAGTCCTGGATAGGAAAGCTCCTATAACATCAGCGTTGGTGATGTTAGGTAGCTCATTGCACTGCCGGGAGAAGCACCGGATGTACCCACGGAGGGTCTCGCCGGCCTTTTGACGGCAGTTTTTGAGGTCCCATGGGTTCTTAGGGCGCTTGTATGTGCCCTAGCAATTCCCCACAAATATCTCCTTTAGATCCGCCTAACTCTAGATTGCGTTGGACGGCAGGTGTTCCAACCACGCTCGTGCTGAATCGGCTAAGAATAATGAAAGGTTGCGGATAATGAAGTCGTCATTATCCACACCATCGGCTTGGCAGACAAGCCGATAGTCTTCAAGCCATAGTCCAGGGTTTGTCTCCCCAGAGTACTTTGGGATATTGGTTGGTGGTCGGTACCTCGGCGGGAAAGTAGCATTGAGGATGTGACGGCCGAAGGCCTGAGGCCCCGGCAGGCCAGGGCTCAGGCTTCGGTCCTCGCCACTGTCGTATCGTCTGCCACGTCGAGGATGATAGCCACATCTGGCTCCCTCTCTCGGGTCATCGTAGGCACGTCTATAGGCATCGAGGGTGTTGCGCGCATTTTGGTTGTGGTTGAGACGCTGACGCACCAGGACCGCGGTGTGCTACCTGCTTCCTTGTGGCTCCTGGTGGACCGACGTGTCCCTGCGGGGGCGTTCTGAGAGCGTGCGTTGGTTGGCGTCGAGCTCACGTTGCCTAGACAACGAGGTCTCTGCCTACTGCATCGTCGCACGCTCGAGCAGCGCGCGGATCTCGTGGTGAGCCCAACGATCCTCGAGCATCGTGGCCTCTAGAAGACCCTAGAGCAAGGCCACCACGGTGGCAATGTTCTGGCTTGCTTGGGCGAAACGAGGGAGGGCTTCATCGTCTGTGATGATCCTCCGGTTTACATCACGGGCCATGGCGTGTGCGCGCCCATCGTCTCCATGGCGTTCGATCTCCCAATCGAGCTCCGCGCATTCTTGCTCGAGCTGGAGTCGTGCTTCCTCGATTTCCTAGTGTCAGGCTTTCAGCTGCCCCACCCCCATGCGAGGTGGGGCCGCTGTCTCGCCCTCGGCCTCATCGCCGAGGTTGTTCGCCGGGGTAGCCTCCTCCTCAAAGACGCTTTCGACGTGTCCCTTGAGGGTACCCATCATGAAGTATTCTCAGGAGGGGTGGTGGCTCCCCCTGCTAGAGTCAGAGCCAGAGGGCGATCCTGGCTCCTCTATGAGGAGGTCGTGGAGAGATTCCATGACGTGTTTGATCACCCCCACAAATTCATTGTTCGCGGAGAACGGGATCATGCATTGTGCCGCAAGGTGTTCCGGAGACCAAACGGAAGCACTATCAGGGTGCTCTGTGCAGGGTGTTCCGAAGAGAGGGTGAGCTGGCGTGGGTCCTCCCTGGACGGCTGGGGTCCTAGGGAGACGCCGAGCTAGCGCTCAAGCCTCCTATAGTTGAGGCTGATGGAGGGGAGAGGTTGGATGGCAGCGTGAGCCAACACCAACTCTCCTCCTACCATGATGATGAAGTCCAGGTCACCGAAGCGCACGTGTGCGCCTAGCACCCAGCTGATTCTGTGGCTAGTAAATTTGTATTTATTACGCGTTGGGCCCGGTTGGTGTACTAAAAGACACAAGGTTTATACTGGTTCGGGCAGAACGTCCCTACGTCTAGTTTGCTACTGCTGCTCGTATTATTAGCACTGAAAGGTTTGTAGTAGGGGGTTAAACGGTCGAGAGAGGGACAGGTCCCAAGTCTCTGATGGAAAGGTTGAAAGGACACTGAGAGCTTGGTTGCTGCTCAGTTGTGTGTTATGTGATGCGTGGTGTGTTGAATCGATCTGTCCCCTTAATGGGGTGCCCTACCCTCCCTTTTATAGATCAAGGGGGAGCAGGGATTACAGATGGGGGAAAGAAGAAAAACCAGAGGCAAAGAAGGTCCTTCGAAGGTGCCGGGTCTTCTTTTTTCTCTGAGCTAGCCCTGCTGACACGGTAGACGGTGTCAGGAGTAGCTCCATGCTGGGCATCTGTTCATTGATGATGCCATGCTCTGACTTGATCAGCAAGTGGTCACGTCCCATCCTGCCCCGGTGGGTGGCGGGACGGACCGAGGTGTTGATCCGCAACCCTACGAGGAGCGGACGGCGCAGTGACTACACGCTCGTCACTGTAGAGGACGTGAGTCTCCTCTTTGACCATAGTGGTTGTCCTATGGTTTCGTTAGGATCCACGCCCGAAGGCCAGTGGCGGCGCCCACAACACTGTAAAATAAATGTCGGCGACTACAACACTGTTCGAGTTCTGACATGCCCGGAAGGGCTCTAAAGCGCCCGTCTTGTCATATCCTGACGGTACCTTCCTACAGGCGTGCGGGGTGTGGTCCTTGGTATTGCGGTTGACTTGAGTGTCCTGCCTTATCTGCGCATAGTTATGAAGGAGCAGCGTGCAGACGTCTGGCGAGAAGGAGTCTGCCCTCAAATGTCGGGCGAGGCGGAGTCTGCCCTAAGACATCGGGCTAGGTGGATTTTGCCCCCGGACGTCGGATGAGGTGGAGTCTGCCCCCAGACATCGGACGAGGCGGAGCCAGCCCCCGGACGTCGGGCGAGGCGGAGTCTGCCCTCAGACTTCGAGTAAGGCGGGGTCTGCCCCCAGACATCGGGCGAGGCGGAGCCAGCCCCCGGACGTCGGGCGAGGCGGAGCCAGCCCCCGGACAACGGGCAAGGCGGAGTCTGCCCTCAGACGTCGGGCGAGGTGGAGTCTGCCCCCGGACGTCGGGCGAGGCGGAACTAGCCCCCGGACGTCGGGCGAGGCGGAGTCTGCCCTTAGACGTCGGGCGAGGCAGAATCTGCCCCCAGACGTCGGGCGAGGCGGAGTCTGCCCTTGGTCATTAGGCAAGAGGTGTAGTCGCACTCTTGTCTGTTCGGAAGCATTAACGTTTGATGGTTATTAGCTCCTCCTCTTTGGGTACCCCAGTATTTGGTCCCCGACAGTCTGTGTTGCAGAAATCCCTAAAAAGTCTCAAAAATCATTTTTGATAATATCCCAGCAATTCTTAATAAAGTATCCATTAAATCCATCAGGCCCAGGAGCATGGTTATTGGGCAGATTTTTAATGGTGGAAGTGATCTCATCCTTAGTAAAGTCACTGTCCAAATTTTGTTCCATTGGCAGGGCATTGATTAAGGAAGGCAGATCATAGTATATTTGGGTGAAATCATTAACCCCCATTCTCTTCCTGAAGCTATCCCACAGAATTTGAGCCTTCTATTCATGATAAAAAATGATTGAGTCACCAGGGATGGTTAGGCAAGTGATAAAATTCTTTTTGTGGGATATAGTTGCCATGTTGTGAAAGAAGGATGTATTCTCATCACCCAGATTGACCCATCTGATGATGTTTCTTTGTTTCAAAATAATTCTTCTAGATTCAGTTAATGTAGATAAATGATCTTTGACTAAGCCTCTGAATCTTTTCTCAAGGGTTGATAGTGGTCTTTGATTCTCCAACCCATCGAGAAAGAGTAGAACCCAATTACAATTGTGAATGAGCATGTTGAGCTTGGACAGGCTTTTGCTCCATTGTCTAAGCCCTGTCCTGACTAGCTTGAATTTGGCTGAGATGTTCCTTGCTGCATTACCAAAGACTGGTGAATTGTGCCAATGTGTAGCAACAGTTTCCTTGAAGCCAGTGTGCTGAAGCTAAAAATTCTCAAATTTGAAGGTATTAGCTTTGGGAATGCAGCTATCAATGTGTATGGCAAAAGGAATATGATCAGAAATGGGCCTGAAAAGAGGTTGAACCACTGTTGCTGGGTAAGACATATTCCTGGCTGCATTGGTGAAGACCCAATCCAATTTTATCAATAGAGGATCAGACTGCATGTTGCTCCAAGTGTAGTTCCTGCCATTGAAAGGTAAATCTACAATATCCAACCCAAGGATACAGTCATTGAACATTTGCATTTAAGCAAAATCACCACTGGCTTACTTCTGTTCTGAGCAGATCTGATCATGTTAAAGTCTCCTGCTAAAATTCATTCATCAAAAGTGCTAGTGTCTAGGTTAATTAACCAGGTAATAAAAGCCAGCTTTTCAGAGGAGGCAGATGGGCCATAAATATTAGTAAGATGAAAATCTTTGTTATCCAACCTACTGTAGAATTTTATAGTCAGTCTATAAGAATTAGTTTGAACAATGACACCATCTAGTACACTGCTATTCCAAATTGTCAAAAGCCCACCAGAAGCCCCAACAGAAGGAAAATAGCTATACTTATCTAAAGCTCTATGGCAAAAAAAATTCAAGTAGCAATGATCAAAAAACTTTTCAAACTTTGGTTTCAGTTCCTCGCTAACGGCAGGCCTGCTGCGATTTGACTACTTAGTTTTGACACACGCACACACACGAGTTCAGGTGGACTGTGCACATAATATATGTTGCAAAATTTAAGCTTGAACAAGAACTCACGTGTTCTCTTTATCTTCTCCTCGTGCAAGTTTTTGTTCAAACTCGAATTTTGCATGCACATTGGTGATTACACGTTCTATCAGTTCATATTATGGTTGGAATTTTTTATGTAATTTGGGTGGAACGTTTTCTGCACGGCAGCAACGTAACCCACAAGATAATATCGGGCACAGGTGTCAAAACAAAGTTATCGTGTATGCCGAGACCTGATCAAACGTCGGGTCAGGTCAGGTTTCGAATTGGATCGAAAAAACGACTGGATCAAAACCTTGAGTCGAGTATTTTTCGGTTGGGTCAGAACACAGGTCAAAAATCATAGCCCAAACTAACCCGACGCACTGGTGAGTCGAGTCAGGTTGGGTTTTTCGGGCGGATCAGATTGGGTGGCCCATGAATGGGTCTACGTATTACACACCCTAACTGAGGCGCCTGCAGGATCAAGTGGTAGAAAAACAGGGCTCTTTACATGGACGTTGCTATCGTTGGGCACTGAGAACTCAATTGCCGCCGTCTCATCCGTGCGTTGCGTGCGTTAGCAAAACACGCACGCCCAGTAGTCATCTTGGCTAGAAACAAGGTAGAAAAGGGCATGCACAATTGCAGATATTGGATCAAACCATCAGTTTGTTTATCGTCGGTGAAATTGCTTTAGCATGTTAACCCTGGACAAGCATCCCAACAATCGTGAGTGAAAGAGAAGGGGGAAAAAAAAAGCAAACAGTTCCCATCGTACAGAAGATGGGACTTATTTTCCATACGGCATTTTCATCACTGAAGAAAAACAAAAAGGGCCGGTACAAACAGTGGTTTGTTCCATCTCCCTGGAGACACACACGGGGGGATGAAGTCAAAGCACAGTGATCCTTTCCAAGCGAAGTTATTTGTAGGCACAGCTCCGGGCTGTGCAGCGGTTCACCCGTCAACAACAAACCAAAAGCTGTGCTCCTGTGCCTGAACTGAGCCCTTCCGACTCAGGCGTTGAATGAATCAAGATGAGTTTTTGTATTAGGGTACATCTACAAGCACTGTCCAGCATTGGCGGTGTCATCACTCATCAGTATAACAAATGCTCGAAAACATGGTCTACGTTGCGTTGCCACTTCGTCTCGTACAGATTCAGAAGCCTCTCAGCAGGTGTCACTCCTGTAGCAAGGTAAGTTAATTAGGGTATTCAGAAACAAAACAGTTGATTGGTGGCAGCAAAGCTAAAATATGGTCAGTCACGAGAGGATGATGAATAGCAATACCTGTTCTCACCACTTCGTCGACCTCTCTAAGGAAACCAACCTCCTTGTATCCTCTTCTTTCCAGTCCACTCTGGGGTTAGGGCAACATAAACATTATTACAAACATTTCTCTCAACTTGGCCTTACTTCGGGGGAAAATAATTAATCATTGCAAAGTACTCTAATTTACTAACCTTGGCCAGTTTTAGAACTTCCTCAGCTAAATCTCTTACATATCCATCACGAAATGGTGTCTTCAAACCAGTCAACGGTACCTGACCAATATAACACAGCAAAACTGAATAGATCTGCTGGACTTTATTCTTATCTATAATAGACAATTTCTTATCACAAGAACAAGGTAAAGTTCTATTTCACAATTGTAGTTGTGAGGTAAACCAAACTTTAGTTCCCTATCAAGAATATTTTCTGTTGTGCCAAACAACAAAAAACCTTAGTCCAAAGCAAGCTGGGGTAGGCTATAGAGTTGAAACCCAAAATGAGCCACCAACAAAAAGGGAAAAAAAGGAAAAAGAAAAACCAACATTGTGTGGAAAGAATGGTGCATGATTGATTATTTTGAGATACCTTCCGTCTTAGCATCTCTCTTTCCTCCTTTGTCCAATCAAAAGTCATGTCTATAATACTTTGTAATGATTCCTCATCGTACAGCAGCCCAACCTGTAGACTCGCATAAAGCAGAAATCTGAATCAAACTTCTGGCAAAAACTAGAAATAAACTAATACCATAGACAGCCCATATTCATATTAACTAGTGGCTGTCAGAGGCAATGCACAGAAATACAAAATAAAGTCAAAACAAAGCAGATCACAAACCCAAAATGCAGGCAGCGCACACAATCTCCTCCATGGGCCACCATCAGCACCTCTCATCTCAAGGTATCTCTTTAATCTAACCTGCAAGCAGAATACAGAAGACAAGAGTTATTGCAATACCTAGCAATGACAGATATGCCATTTTGTAAAATGTAAAGAGATAAAAGGGTAAACCTCAGGAAAAATTGTTGTTAGATGGTTCTCCCAATCATTAAGAGTAGGCAACTCCCCAGGAGCCTGTGGGAGCTTTCCTTGCATAAAATCCTGCAAAATAAATACAAATCAAATGAGTTTTATGAATGAAAACCAAGCACTGTGTCTTGTAAATGGATACAAATCAAATGAGTTTTATGAATGAAAACCAAGCACTGTGTCTTGTAAATGGAGGGTTAAAAAAATATAAAACCTTTACAGTACACTACTACAGAAGTAAAAGGACATCAAGGGTAGAAATAGACCCGAAACGACATTCCGGTGCAGTCAATATACTTTTTATTTCGATACACAAAATACATTGGAACATCTAATGCGTAATCCACATATTGCTCAAACCTGCACCCCAAACAGAAACTATAATCAGGATTGTTTCACATGGAAAATATCTTTAAAGGAAATGATGCAATCAATCAATGGCACTCAAGGTGGAGGAGAGGGGGAGTTCAAAAGGAATGCTAACCCAAATGAGTTGTTGAAGACAAAAGGGAGCATCCCTGCACGGTTGTTATCAGTATCTGTCCAGATATGGCTGCACATATGGTCAACTGTGTTAATAACTGCAGATAATGAAATTAACTTATGTATGCCCTGAATGGCTATCAAGTAAATACCTCCTTAAGCTGAGAAATTCATTTGGTTTTCCTTCTTTAAAGGGAGAATTGGCAAATATTGCAGTTGCAATCTGTTAAATGAACAAGCCAGGATGATTTGAGAACAGCAAATAAATTATCACAGAAGACAATAAAAATACCTACAGGCTGCAATGCAAGGCCAGCGCGAAATTTCCTTATCATATCCTGTTCCGAACTGAAGTCGAGATTAACCTGGACACAGAAGAGTGAACTTCTGTCAAGACTATCATAATCTAAATCAGTTAACTTCTTTAGTGAATCAACTTATGTCATAGATAGAGTTTCAAGTATTTTTGAGATGAGCTCAAACGGAGAGTACTGTTATTCTGAAAATGGCACTCCACACATAAAAACAGAAATATGCTCACCTGCACAGTACATGTCCGGAACATCATATCAAGGCCAAGAGTACCAACTTTAGGCATGTAATTCCTCATTATTTCGTATCTTCCCTACAAACCAATGATTGATTTGTCAGATTTTACAGGAAACAGAAGCAGTCATTGCCTAAGGCATATTTGAACAGGGCTACAGTATGAGTTGTCTTTTTTTCTAACTGCTCAACACATTAGACGGATAACTAGCAAGTCTATATTGTTGTGTCAGCAATGGGAAATGTACCAGAAGACAGCATTTCTAGTGATAGCATCTTATGTAACTATTTTAGTATCAAGAATACTATGCTTAAAAGTCATAACAAGTATGATGGGTTGAGGTGACTAGCGAGCAGTAGTTAACAGTCCACGAACAAAAACAAAGTTAAAAAAATAAGTTTACAAGGCTGAATTACCTTAGGCATTATTGGTATATCACTCAGTGCCCATTTCGGCTGAAAGCCAAGCCCAAGAAATCCTATTCCCATTTCCTCTCCAACTGCTTTGACCTGCAAGAACAGGCAAACTTTGAGGTCATACCCAATTGCACTGAAATGCATGAGTCTTGCAGAAACAATACAATGTGGTGCCATGCATTTGAACATTTTCCCATGAGACCCTAGTCAGCGACTCAGCGTGTTAAGAAAACTACAAAATAAACTCCAATAAGATGCTCGAGTTAAAGGTATAGTTCTCAACAGAATTATCATGGTAAGCAGGCAGGGGTGTCAGTTAACATTTGGTTTGCAATACAAGTTTGCTATTGTATAATCTCTGGCAAAAGAATGGTCAGTGTTATATAATGTCAAACAGAAACACAGACAAGCTAAGATCATAGTTTCCGTAAGATGCTCTACAAGGAATGCAATGCCAGTAAGAGAAATTACCTGATAAAGATGTGAATTGACCTCAGCACAAGTTTGATGTAATGTTTCGAGAGGAGCACCACTAAGTTCAAATTGGCCTCCAGGTTCTAGTGAGATGTTTTGCTTTCCCTACATCCCAAACAGGTTACAAAGATAAACTAGAGCCATCAGAAAAACCTGCACAACCTTCTTTTACATATGAGTGAGAGTGACCCGTCGAAATGATGGGCAACGCCCTTTCCATCCAATTTCAATTGTTGGTGGATGATATATAGCAGCCACATTCATGCAAAAGGGAAGGAGCAAAATGGAACCGTACCTGCTTGAGGCCAATAACATTGTCTCCTTCCATTATCTTGTGCCAATCAAATCTCTCAGCGAGCCCGTTCAGTATGTCGCGAATCTGATCGTATTTTATAGGACGTAATGTGTCGACTTCGAAACCAAACTTTTCATGCTCCGTGCCAATTCTGTAAAGGACAGACATTAACTTTGGGGATAAAATGAACAGCCAACTGAAATATATTTTCCTTTTTTAAAAAAGAAAATACAGGGACAGCTTCAATAAAAACCAGATCAAATTGTCGATGCTCAAAATATATTTTCCTTTTTAAAACAGAAAATATAAAGACAGCTTCAATAAATACGAGACCAAATTGTTGGTACTCAAATAACTTGAACACAACTACAAGATGAAATGGTGGCCAAGTGATCATCACACTAATGAATTCATCCTAGTACGCAGTACGCACTAGAGCCGGATCACGGCTCATCGTTACAAGGCACAAGGCATTACTAATCCATCTCAAACGTTTGGCACTCCCGGGAGCAATTGAAAGCAACCTCAATTTTAGAGCTAGACAGCGTTGTTGGCTATAAGAACGCATCATATATCACATATACGTATCAAACAACCGAAAGAATTACGCGTCCACGTCAAACATTCCGCCACTGCCACTAGTAGAGGAACCAAAATAAAATAAGAAAAGGAGCATTTGGAAGCTGCTGACCTCCAATTCTCCTTGGGTTTGCACCCGGAGATGAGGTAGGCGACGAGGTCGTCCTTGGTGAGCGGCTCCGTCATCTGCACGGCCTCCTCCGTGGGGGGGCTGGCCGCGACGGCCCCGCCCCGCCTCCTCCTCCCCGTCGTGGCGGCCGGCGGAAGCCGAACCGCCGCGAGCCCACCACTCCTCGCCCTCCCCACTGCCGCCGCGGGGCGCGCGCCGTCCGGCGACACCCGCGCGACCGCCAGCCGCGACGCCGCCGCCATCGAATCCAACCGCCAACGAACCTGCCAAAATCCACCCCGATAAAAAAAAAGTAAGTCAGCGGGAATCGCACAATCCGATACGCGGACGCCACCCGTCGAAGTAAACGGAACCACTCACCTCGCCGCGCCGGCACCCGGAGGCTAGGCTAGGGTTGGGCGGCGTCCACTGCTGCCGCCTCTGCGTGTGCGCTGCTTCCGTTCCGGCGCACTACAACTGCGGGATGGAGTAAGAAGAGACGGGGGGGCGAGGCCGGGATGGGCAGCGCGTGCTGGTTACTTATAAAGCGGTGTGGTGGGGCCCGGGCATCAGTGCCGCGTCAGCACGGCGTGTTGAAGTGCGCATCGGCATCGGCAGCAGAAGCCGCCGGGGCGGCGGCGACGGGGAGGTGAAGGGTTCGGAAAGGGGAGGTGGGTGCGGCGGCGTCTTCGTCTCTGACGTGTGGGCGCGGCTGCCGGCTGATTCCAAAAAAGGGGACTTTTTTAGTGGTGGAACGCCCTGACGAAGAAGTGGTGATCCTGCGATTTTTGGGTTAATTAATTCGCAGAAGTGGGAGTGTGCTCACACGATTCTTCTGCTGGTGCAGTGACTACTGAATCATCACTGATGACGAAGACGATGATGCGATGGTGCCGGGCGAGGATCCTCTGCGGTGGCAGGCCACTGGCAACACTACAATGGTGGTAACAGATCAGAGATGCTTGTTAGCGCCGGCACGCAACACTCGACGCCGACGCCGACGACCTTCTCGTCTCGAATTCATTCGAAGGTGTGGCTTATCAGACTGCAATTGCCGCGCGGGTTCGACAGGGATCGGATTGCTAAAGTGGCGATGCAATGTCCGCCGCAACCAACCCCGGGCGTCCGTCGTTGCTGGCATCGGCACGCGATTCGACCTTCTCTATTCCGCTTTGGATTCGGCGTCTCCCCCAGTCGTCCCTACGGAGAAGCTAGCTGGTGCATGACAGCATGCACGCGCAAAGCAAATGGTCCGGGAAGGAAGACGTGGGCCTTGTTTAGATGCCACCCAAATTCCAAGTTTTTTCACTTTCTCTCCATCACATCAATTTTTAGCCGCTTGTATGGAGTATTAAATGTAGGTAAAAAAATAACTAATTACACAGTTTAGTTGGAAATCACGAGATGAATCTTTTGAGCCTAGTTGGTCCACGATTGGACAATATTTGTCAAATAAGACGAAAGTGGTACTATTCATCGGGTTGAAATTTTTTCGCAATCTAAACGAGGCCGTGGAAACGCATAAATTTCACGGAAACCGTATATGAATAATAACGAAACCAGTTTGATTTTACAGGGGGAAAAAGGCAGAAGAAACACAGTGTTTAAGCCCTTGTTTAGTTCCACCCCAACTTCCAAAAAGTTGCTACTGTCAAGGGCCTCGTATCCCTGACTGGCCGGACCTCGGCTACGTAGCTCGTAGCCGCCGTCCGTCACGCCGGCGAGGTTATGCCCCTCTGCCGTCGGCTTGTAGAGAAATAGGGAGCTTAGGGATAACTTTCTGCTTAATCTCAATTGGTTCCAGCGTACAGAATATATGGCCCTTCGCCTAACAGATGGAGAAGGCTCTCCTTAATTCTAGGATTAGCCTAACAAGGAAACAACTAACTATCTTTCCTCCTAGCCACTCGCCTGCCCCTCCTGGGTCCTGACCGCGCGCTCGGCGTCCCTGCGGATGTCGCGGGCCCTCCTGCGCCGGGCGTATGTGCGCCCGCACATGACATCTCTCCCGCCGTCGAAGACCAGCTCGTCCTCGAGCTGAAAATCAGGGAACCGAGCACGGAAGTCGTCGAAGTCCTCCCAGCTTGCGGACGCTGCCGGTTCATCCTTCCACTGGACCAGCACCTGACGCACTCCTCGCGCCAGCCGGACCTCAGTGATCCTGTCGGGCACCGGCATCACAGCGCCGTTGTGGGTGGCCGGCAGTGCGGGGGGCGTTGAGGGCGGCGTGCCGACGAATTTCTTGAGCACGCCGACGTGGAACACATCATGGAGACGGCCCCCGGAGGCAGCTCTAGCCGAACGGCCGCGGCGTTAATGATCTCCACCACGCGGTACGGCCCGACGAACCGGGGCTTGAGCTTGCCGGAGGTGGTACGTGGCAGGGACGCCGCTTGACGCTGCCGGAGCCGAAGGAGAGCCCAATCACCGACTTGATACTCCACCGGGCAGTGATGCTGGTCGTAGACACGCTTCTGGACCGCCTGGGCCTGCTCGAGACGGTAGCGGACGTCGTCGAGGAAGGCCGCGCGTTCTTCCATCTCTTGGGCCACAGCAGCCACGCGCGTCTCGCCGGGCTCATACGAACGAATGGTCGGCGGGTCGCGGCCGTAGACCACGCGGAACGGCGTTTCCCGGAGCGACGACTGGAAGGCCGTGTTGTAGATGTACTCCGCCCACGGTAGCTGTAACACCCCGGTGTTACGATCTTATTTAGCGCCGCGATTTAGGCCTAAGTAAATCTTTCGAACGAGTTTCTCGAATTTTTGGTTTAGAATATACGGGAAGCGACGAGCGAAGTTTGTGTAAATTAGTAGACCGTTATAAAAGTTACGACGAATGAACGTGCTCCAAAGCCAAGTGCTATTACGACGATATATATACAAGAGTGCCTGAGCCTAAAGCACGTGGTCCTATTCTCGAGTCAACTCGTATCAATTTCGTCGCGCTGTTCTTGTTTTAATGAAAAATTGGGCCAGGACATCCTGCTGCACCGTATTTATGAAGTAGGTGCTGGAGCTGCTGCTGTTTCATCCCACTGTTCCTCCCTGGCTTGTCCTTCTTTCAATCATGTCAGTCTCTCCGTGTTCCTGTCCTTTGTACTGTGCTAGCGTTCTGTGCTGTGGATATTTCCAAACCCACTCCACTGCGCTGCCTTTTCCATTTCTCCTACGCGCGTGGGTTCGCCCTGTCTTTTCGCTGCCTCCGCCTGCCTCTCGGTCTTGTCTGTCTCTCTTGGGCCACTGCCCGTAGAAATCACCGACGCCTCAACTCCGCTCTTCTTTCCTCGCTCTTCTACCGCTGCCTCTTTCCTTTTCTCTTTGCTGCCCGCAGCAGTCCTATTGCCCCGTCGGCACCCACCCCCCGCGCTGAGCCTGCTGCTCAGCAGCACCGTTTTCTCCTCTGCTTGCCCGTGCGTGGCACCTCTCCTTCCCCCTTTCCTCGGCGCTGCCTCGTGCGAGCGCCCGCACGTCCCCTCTCCGTTTTCCCCGCTCGCGATTGCCACGGCGTCCTGGTGCACCGCCGACGCCGCTGCCTGGCCCCGCGCGCACGGACGCGCCGGTGCCCCACGGTCCGCGGTGAGCTTCGCCCTCCCGAGCTCACCGGCCTTTTTCCCGTGTGCCTTCCCATGCCGTAGCGCCAGCCATGGCCAGCCACCCACGCCGCGCCCACGCTGGAGCCGCGGTCCAGCTACAACTTCCTCCCTCCTCGGTACCAGCCACGTCTTGGTCCCGCGCTGGACCCGCTGTTCCTCCGGCGCCCGAGCCTCGCTGTCGAGCCAGCTCCTCCCCTCTCTCTCACGCGAGCACGTGCTTGGCCATGTTGCCCGCGTCCCTCAGTCCCGCGTCTGCCCGTAGCGGGGCGTCGAGCTGACGTGCGCGCGCCCCCATCCGTGTGCCAGCGAGCTCCGCAGCACCCCGCGCGTCCCGCACCGGCGCCCGCCGTTTCTTCTTCCTCGCGCGCGCGTGCACGCTATGCCGCGCCGTCACCGCCCGGGCCACAGAGCTCCGCCGTTGTCTGTGCCCGGCTTCCCTTGCTGCCGTGCGCCCTGCACTCCGTCTTGGCCGTGCCCTTGCTGCTTCTGCGCGCGCGAGCCCACGGCCGTTCCGAACCGCCACATCCTCTGTGCGCCACTGCGCCGAGCCGGCCTCCCCGATGTGCTGCCCCGCCGTCGCAGCTCAGTGGCGCCACCGCGCCTGCAGTCTACATGCCCAGAGCTTCGCCGTTCCGTGCCCTCCCTGTGACCTGCTGCTGCCGCCCGCGCCCGCTGTGGCCGAGCAGCGCCGCAACGGCCATCCCTCCGCTCGGTGCCCTGCATGCCCGCAGCCGCCCATGCCGGAGTTCCCCCGGTCCACGCTGGACCGCCAGCCGCTCCAACCGGACGCCTGGCGCACGGAACCACCCTGCCAGCACCGCAGTGCCACCGCCTTCCCCGTGCGTGTGCCCCTCAGCCGCGTGCGAGCACGCCGTGGCCGGCCGGTGCTCCTCCCCTGTCGATGCTCTGTTCTGAGATTGAAGAAGCAAGGTGAGGAGGGTATATATCCAAGCAAAAGAATTATACGGGGTCCTTTTTGCTAAATACGCGACTCATATAAACAGTACTGTGGACCTAGGACTGAATAGGGAGAAGCGTAGGGGTCGTTTTGCTAATTGCCGCGCCATCAGTCCGCCTGGGCCGGCCGGTGGCCACCGACCGCGCCTGGCCCGTTGGACTGCCGCCTGGGCCGGCCTCATGCAGCCTGGCTGGGCCGCTGCGGGCGCTTGGCCGGCCTGCTGCCGCGCCTTGGGCCGCCGCGCCGTGGGCCACTTGGCCGGTCTGCTGCCGCGCTGCTGGCCTGGCTGTGCGGCTGGGCCGTTTCCACCGCACCCTGCCTGGGCCTCGTGGTCGCCCGTGTGGGCCACGCCGGCCGTGGTTGGCCCAGGTGCCTGTCTTTTTATAGTTTTTGTTTAAATGGCTGGAACTTGTAAAATCAATAGCAAATTGTGTAGTTGTCCAAAAATTACGAAACCAGTTTGGTTGAGTTCCTAAAATCGTGACCTACCTGCTAGTGTAATTTATTCACATAGGGGGATAATAATCTTAGGAGCTATATAATTAATTTGGGATACTTAATATTGTGAAAAGGTAAACTTGTAGGAATTGTTATGGTCAATTGGTAATAGTATTGGGTCTGAAATCTTTACAGTAGATTCCTAGCAATATTAGCTGCTCACCATAATTTGTAGCTCTAGAATAATTAGTTGCTAGATAAATAATAATGTCCTATTGCGAATAAAGAAACACCTTGGTTTGTATAACTAAAAACAGTTGTTGGGAAATAACGTCTTGTTCGATAACATGGGTATGTAGCCTAAGTACAGTCATCGTTAGATCTAGCTCGTTAACTTGAGCGGCGTAAAGCGTATTTATACGAGTCACGATTTCAGTTGATTAATTACATCTTTGCATTTCATCGCATGCATAGCATATAGGTACGTCGGTGGATCACGGAGTCATCGGGAGTTGCTAGAGGGATGGTGCTTTGGAGATCATGTCGCCATGATGGAAAGCTAACTTCTGATTATATTTTCCCAGGCAAGCCCCGGTGCACAACCCCTACTTTCTGCAGTTTAAATTATAATGGTGCATTAAGTTTTAAGGAGTTGAATGAAACCCACTTGCATATATATATCTTTATCCTATGAGTCTTACTAGTATGACAGGATCGTGTAGATTGCTATGCTACAGGAATCCGGTAGAAGTCGAGTGATTGCCTATCACTCGCGAGAGATAAGAAATATATTATTGGATTACTATCACTTGGAAAATATGAAAATGGTGACCGGACAGGGATATGGTTTGGGTATTGGTGGGTGTAAGAAGTTGTGTCGTCGCGGAGGCGGGTCATAGCTTGGTTACACCGTTTCTCCCTGTCTGGTCGATTAAGGACCGATCGTGCATATGACTCTAGGCAGGTCACAGACTTATTATCCCAAGCACATACTTGTGTATGGGCGCTTGAAAAGCTTGTTGCTCTCTTGTCGCGGATCCGGCTCTTTCCGGACCGACTGTCAGGGTTTTATTTTGGTGGAGGAGGTCCTTGCACCGCACTGAGTCCGGGACTCAGGGGCGGGGGCTTGGAGTCCCAGTTTGGACGGGGACCTGGACACCCGGGACAGGAGAGTGACGGGTTGGTCCTGCTTGTGCCTGGGGTACAAGCGGGGCGTGTGTTTTCAGGGTACCCGGCTGGGGGCATTGATTCGCGAATCACCGGGCTATCCGATACGGCTTGTCTACGGTTTAGCATCGTAGTAAGAACTGAAAGATGAAAGATGGAAGATGGACAAAGGAAATCCGATTGCTTACCACTTGCTTGAAAGTAGCACAGGTGCTTACATAGAATGATTAGTTAACGAACCAATGCGGCTATTAATAAAAATCAAATATAAGGACGCACACTTAGTAATGCTTCCTGCAAATGCAATAAACCCACAAGCCAGATGGCCTTGCATATCCTTGGAGTCTTTTTCTTTTCTCCTATCGGGTAAGTCTTGCTGAGTACAATTGAGTACTCAGGGTTTTATTCCCCCTGTTGCAGGTGGTAGATGGATGCTTGAGCTGACTTTGTGTGTGGATACCTCCTGGTGGGCTCAGCGAGGATTCCCTTACGCTACGATCATAGTTTTATTTACAACTCTCACCAAATGCTTTTATAAATGAAAGTTTCATAATCTGTCGTCGTAGTTTATATATCAATACTTCATCATGTCATTAATAGATGTTTATTCCCGTTGTAACTCTGTTCACATGTTCTATTCCGCTGTTCAATTAAATTGTTTATAACTCTGATAATATGATTTCATTCCGCTGTTATATTAATAAATATTATACTCTGATGTTGTATTAAAAGTGATGTAAGAAATGGTTACGAATTATGTAAGCTTTATTCCCTCATTTGTGATCCTGATGGCAAAAATGTGGATTTTCGGGTTCTCCCCTGGGGTGTGTCCGACGGAACCGAGTAATTTAGTGTTCTCCCTCGAGTGCTTAGTGTCTAATGGAAGATAAGCACTCCTGTGAGGCATTATATTAGGCGGTTCTGCCACAGGTGGTATCAGAGCATAAATGAGGAAATAAAGCTTCGAAAACCTTTTCTAAACTAAAATTTGACAACCCATTGTTGCAAAAAGTTAGGGTGTTTGTATGCGAAGTTATATAAGTAGCCCTATTACTATGGTTATGTATCCAGGATAGATGGCACTCAGCTGACTTAGATAGGGTTAATCAAGTTTCTGCAGGTACACTGACTCGAGCATAGTCCGATAGTATCGGCTAGTTACAGGGAGAGAACGATGTGCCAAAACTTTGAGAACGGTTGCCCTATATGTGGCAACAGTGAAAGGACGTATAGGACGTGCATTCATGCATATCCTGCCTATGCATTGTAGTACTCATATTACTTGCAGATACGCCATCCATAGGTGTCACGCGTGTCGTATTGTGCACGACTAACTCGTCCTGTTCTAGAGTTAGGTCTGAACTGTGGCTTCATGTTTCGCGTTCGCCCGTGGTTCACGCCGGTCGTGACCCACGTCTCCCCATACCCCTTTCTGCGCTCTTGTCGGACCCTTACCCTACAGCCGTACTAGTCAGTAATGACATCGCACGTTGCTCGCCTCGAACTCGTGGAATTTGGTCGATCCGCCGTAGTGATATCGCGCGGGAACCCTGGTGAACCGCGCCAGGACCACTGAACGCTCTGCCTTTATAAGTAGAGCCTGGCTTAGCCATTGGTACCACCACTCAGCGCACTTTAGCTCGCTTAGCTTTTCCTTTGAGCTAGCTTTTCGCTCAGCCTTCCTTGCAACCACTGCCAAAGATGGCAGGAGCCTGGGTTAGTACCTACTGCCTGAACGTTGAGGGTTTTCCCAGAATCCTGCATGCCACCCTGCAAAAGCTCGGAGTCAATGATCGCTTCAAGTATGAGGGCCGGGAGTATGAGGAACATGGCACTAAGCGGTGTGAGGTTACCGTCTACATCGGGAAGAGTGAAGAGTTTCCCGACATCACTGAAGCCTGGAGTGTGACCGCAACCGGGTTTCACTTCGTCGACACCTACCAGGTTGTGGCCCGCAAAGCCTTGCGGTACCTCTGCCAGATCTACGAGGAGCCCATTGCTCGTACCCCCATGCGGTTCTTTCCTCCTTTGGACAAGAATCGGTGGGCATGGAGGGCCCGCATGGAGGCTTTGCAAGGACGGGATGTGCAAGAGGATAGTCCCATCATGGTGCACTTGACCACGTACCTGCTCGCTCTAGATGAGCAGTACGATCGTCAAGCCTTGGAGCTGAGGGCGTGCCTTCGGCGCGCCGAGGAAGCCGAGGTCTTCAACCGGATGCTCCAGGTGCAGCTCGCCGAAGCGCATGCCAGCGCTGCAGCTGCTGAGAGCCGAGAGGCTACCATGGAGGAATCTCTGAAGGAGGCTGAAGATCGGCATGTCCATCAGTTGGGTGAGGCCTATCTATTCACTAGGGCCAGGCGGAGGTCGCTGGTTGATGGAAGGCAGGATGCCCCGATCTTGGAAGGGATCCCTCTCCACCCGCCAGAGAGAAGAAGAACCGGTGATGCAGAACCGCCAGCACCTCCGCCGTCGGAAGTGTTAGAAGCAGAGCCTTTAATTCCTCTCACTTAGCCATTGCCACAAGAAGATGTAGAGTAGTTGCCTTGGGATGCTGTACCCATAGTAGTAGTGTTTTTCGTTGCTGTCCCCCTGTATTGTACTCTTGCCGTTGTTGTCGTCCGTAGTTGTTGAGATCGTCCGATCGTAGGTGAATGCTATGTCGTGAATGGGAGCATGAATGACTGTACGTTGTACCCGCATAAGATCGTTGGAACGTGCATTTTAATTATTTCGCTGTGTTTATTGCGTTCATTTACTTTAAAGCCTCGTTAGACGTGCTCCAAGTTTTCAAGGGCGATGTTAAGTGAGTTACAAGAGAAGTTGCCATTCAGATACCAGCAGATCAGCCACGATTGGATAATATAGGACACTGTATCGGCTAATTGTGGGTGTCCCAGCAGAACACTTGAATCTTTTTAAAACAAATCCGTCGTTGGATTTGAATTCCTTGTCCCTTGTTGTGAAGGGAACTTTTGTTGTTTGAATTTTCCCTTGCAATACTCATCTTACTCTGTGGTCTATGACCCCACTGCCTTCATGGCGTGTAAGTTGGTAGTAGTTGCCTGGTTAAAAGCTTATGGTGCCGCGACGAAACCGAGGGCTCCCTGTGGAACAGCTGCCACATGTGACGCTGCTCGGCACGCGCTGGTATCGAGGTTGTTAACCAAGTACCTTTGCCGAGTTACACCGCCGTACCATTTTGTTTTAAATTTTTTCTCCTTGGAAATGTTTAGGTGTTCAAACGGGAAATCCACAACGGGTTCATGCAGAAGTGTTCTCTCCAGGTAAACAAGAGATGGTTTGGAGAAAGAAAGTATGACACGATCTGGGTTTACAGAAAAGACGGATGTGGTCAAGGAAGGAAAGCAAAAGAAGAGTAGTAACGGAAGGTTAGCCATGGGTAGTCGTAAAGGTCTGAGTGGACGTCTTGTCCAAAGCCCTGTGCTTAGTTGACCGCTACGCTTGTTGGGTCATTTTGCTGCGTGCCCTGCGAACGCCGTTGGTGTCGGGTCCATTATCGTCCCATTTTCGCGTGGCCGCGGCATCGTGCAGTGCTCACCATCTTTGTGCACTGTGTGTGGCTCCTTTTCCCTAGCATCTGGTCGGCTCTCGACTCTCATGCCTTGTCCCCCGTACCGGACCCCCCCATTTCCCTTTCTTTTCTTCTTTTGGTGACACGACCGCCCGCACGCCTGCCTCGTCGAGCAGACCTCCTCTCTTCTCCTTTATTTCCCCCTCCATCTTTCACGCAGGGAGCGCAACATGTCCAATCTTATCTCCACTCCGGTGTGTTGCTCCCCACCTCCATTCTCCACTATAAGTAACCCTTGGTCCTTGCTTTTCTCCTTCATCCCCATTTTCCCTCTCCTTTGGAGCAGAACTACGAAATCCAGTCGATGTTGTGAAGCTAGGTTCGTCTATCTGAGGTGATGGTGTGATCTGAAGAAGGATCCGGTTCGTCAAAGAAGTTCAAGTTCCCTTGGTAGTTGGCCGTAGGATTCACGATGTTTTACTTCTCAGTCGACTGTTTCTGGATTTGTTGGTGCTACGCCATATTTTGGATAATCATTATCTTGTTGTTTCTCCATTGTCCTCGTCTATCCCGACTTTGGGAGTAGGTCTTGGGTGTATCAAGTTGCTCTTAACCAGGTATCCCTAGCTCCCCGTGTGGTTTAGAATTCGAAGTCATGTAATCTTTCGTGTAATCCCCGATCTCTGAAATGTAATCGCGTGTTCCCCTTCTGGTTCTTGCTTCGAATCTCGGGACGAGATTCTTTTTAAGGGAGGTTGGTTGTAACACCCCGGTGTTACGATCTTATTTAGCGCCGCGATTTAGGCCTAAGTAAATCTTTCGAACGAGTTTCTCGAATTTTTGGTTTAGAATATACGGGAAGCGACGAGCGAAGTTTGTGTAAATTAGTAGACCGTTATAAAAGTTACGACGAATGAACGTGCTCCAAAGCCAAGTGCTATTACGACGATATATATACAAGAGTGCCTGAGCCTAAAGCACGTGGTCCTATTCTCGAGTCAACTCGTATCAATTTCGTCGCGCTGTTCTTGTTTTAATGAAAAATTGGGCCAGGACATCCTGCTGCACCGTATTTATGAAGTAGGTGCTGGAGCTGCTGCTGTTTCATCCCACTGTTCCTCCCTGGCTTGTCCTTCTTTCAATCATGTCAGTCTCTCCGTGTTCCTGTCCTTTGTACTGTGCTAGCGTTCTGTGCTGTGGATATTTCCAAACCCACTCCACTGCGCTGCCTTTTCCATTTCTCCTGCGCGCGTGGGTTCGCCCTGTCTTTTCGCTGCCTCCGCCTGCCTCTCGGTCTTGTCTATCTCTCTTGGGCCACTGCCCGTAGAAATCACCGACGCCTCAACTCCGCTCTTCTTTCCTCGCTCTTCTACCGCTGCCTCTTTCCTTTTCTCTTTGCTGCCCGCAGCAGTCCTATTGCCCCGTCGGCACCCACCCCCCGCGCTGAGCCTGCTGCTCAGCAGCACCGTTTTCTCCTCTGCTTGCCCGTGCGTGGCACCTCTCCTTCCCCCTTTCCTCGGCGCTGCCTCGTGCGAGCGCCCGCACGTCCCCTCTCCGTTTTCCCTGCTCGCGATTGCCACGGCGTCCTGGTGCACCGCCGACGCCGCTGCCTGGCCCCGCGCGCACGGACGCGCCGGTGCCCCACGGTCCGCGGTGAGCTTCGCCCTCCCGAGCTCACCGACCTTTTTCCCGTGTGCCTTCCCATGCCGTAGCGCCAGCCATGGCCAGCCACCCACGCCGCGCCCACGCTGGAGCCGCGGTCCAGCTACAACTTCCTCCCTCCTCGGTTCCAGCCACGTCTTGGTCCCGCGCTGGACCCGCTGTTCCTCCGGCGCCCGAGCCTCGCTGCCGAGCCAGCTCCTCCCCTCTCTCTCACGCGAGCACGTGCTTGGCCATGTTGCCCGTGTCCCTCAGTCCCGCGTCTGCCCGTAGCGGGGCGTCGAGCTGACGTGCGCGCGCCCCCATCCGTGTGCCAGCGAGCTCCGCAGCACCCCGCGCGTCCCGCACCGGCGCCCGCCGTTTCTTCTTCCTCGCGCGCGCGTGCACGCTATGCCGCGCCGTCACCGCCCGGGCCACAGAGCTCCGCCGTTGTCTGTGCCCGGCTTCCCTTGCTGCCGTGCGCCCTGCACTCCGTCTTGGCCGTGCCCTTGCTGCTTCTGCGCGCGCGAGCCCACGGTCGTTCCGAACCACCACATCCTCCGTGCGCCACTGCGCCGAGCCGGCCTCCCCGATGTGCTGCCCCGCCGTCGCAGCTCAGCGGCGCCACCGCGCCTGCAGTCTACATGCCCAGAGCTTCGCCGTTCCGTGCCCCTCCCTGTGACCTGCTGCTGCCGCCCGCGCCCGCTGTGGCCGAGCAGCGCCGCAACGGCCATCCCTCCGCTCGGTGCCCTGCATGCCCGCAGCCGCCCATGCCGGAGTTCCCCCGGTCCACGCTGGACCGCTAGCCGCTCCAACCGGCCGCCTGGCGCACGGAACCACCCTGCCAGCACCGCAGCGCCACCGCCTTCCCCGTGCGTGTGCCCCTCAGCCACGTGCGAGCACGCCGTGGCCGGTCGGTGCTCCTCCCCTGTCGATGCTCTGTTCTAAGATTGAAGAAGCAAGGTGAGGAGGGTATATATCCAAGCAAAAGAATTATACGGGGTCCTTTTTGCTAAATACGCGACTCATATAAACAGTACTGTGGACCTAGGACTGAATAGGGAGAAGCGTAGGGGTCGTTTTGCTAATTGCCACGCCATCAGTCCGCCTGGGCCGGCCGGTGGCCACCGACCGCGCCTGGC
Organism: Miscanthus floridulus; assembly: GCF_019320115.1. NCBI lineage: Eukaryota > Viridiplantae > Streptophyta > Magnoliopsida > Poales > Poaceae > Miscanthus > Miscanthus floridulus. The sequence continues at coordinate 16,863,538 of NC_089596.1, forward strand.
CCGTTGGACTGCCGCCTGGACCGGCCTCATGCAGCCCGGCTAGGCCGCTGCGGGCGCTTGGCCGGCCTGCTGCCGCGCCTTGGGCCGCCGCGCCGTGGGCCACTTGGCCGGTCTGCTGCCGCGCTGCTGGCCTGGCTGCGTGGCTGGGCCGTTTCCACCGCACCCTGCCTGGGCCTCGTGGTCGCCCGTGTGGGCCGCGCCGGCCGTGGTTGGCCCAGGTGCCTGTCTTTTTATAGTTTTTGTTTAAATGGCTGGAACTTGTAAAATCAATAGCAAATTGTGTAGTTGTCCAAAAATTACGAAACCAGTTTGGTTGAGTTCCTAAAATCATGACCTACCTGCTAGTGTAATTTATTCACATAGGGGGATAATAATCTTAGGAGCTATATAATTAATTTGGGATACTTAATATTGTGAAAAGGTAAACTTGTAGGAATTGTTATGGTCAATTGGTAATAGTATTGGGTCTGAAATCTTTACAGTAGATTCCTAGCAATATTAGCTGCTCACCATAATTTGTAGCTCTAGAATAATTAGTTGCTAGATAAATAATAATGTCCTATTGCGAATAAAGAAACACCTTGGTTTGTATAACTAAAAACAGTTGTTGGGAAATAATGTCTTGTTCGATAACATGGGTATGTAGCCTAAGTACAGTCATCGTTAGATCTAGCTCGTTAACTTGAGCGGCGTAAAGCGTATTTATACGAGTCACGATTTCAGTTGATTAATTACATCTTTGCATTTCATCGCATGCATAGCATATAGGTACGTCGGTGGATCACGGAGTCATCGGGAGTTGCTGGAGGGATGGTGCTTTGGAGATCATGTCGCCATGATGGAAAGCTAACTTCTGATTATATTTTCCTAGGCAAGCCCCGGTGCACAACCCCTACTTTCTACAGTTTAAATTATAATGGTGCATTAAGTTTTAAGGAGTTGAATGAAACCCACTTGCATATATATATATCTTTATCCTATGAGTCTTACTAGTATGACAGGATCGTGTAGATTGCTATGCTACAGGAATCCGGTAGAAGTCGAGTGATTGCCTATCACTCGCGAGAGATAAGAAATATATTATTGGATTACTATCACTTGGAAAATATGAAAATGGTGACCGGACAGGGATATGGTTTGGGTATTGGTGGGTGTAAGAAGTTGTGTCGCCGCGGAGGCGGGTCATAGCTTGGTTACACCGTTTCTCCCTGTCTGGTCGATTAAGGACCGATCATGCATATGACTCTAGGCAGGTCACAGACTTATTATCCCGAGCACATACTTGTGTATGGGCGCTTGGAAAGCTTGTTGCTCTCTTGTCGCGGATCCGGCTCTTTCCGGACCGACTGTCAGGGTTTTATTTTGGTGGAGGAGGTCCTTGCACCGCACTGAGTCCGGGACTCAGGGGCGGGGGCTTGGAGTCCCAGTTTGGACGGGGACCTGGACACCCGGGACAGGAGAGTGACGGGTTGGTCCTGCTTGTGCCTGGGGTACAAGCGGGGCGTGTGTTTTCGGGGTACCCAGCTGGGGGCATTGATTCGCGAATCGCCGGGCTATCCGGTACGGCTTGTCTACGGTTTAGCATCGTAGTAAGAACTAAAAGATGAAAGATGGAAGATAGACAAAGGAAATCCGATTGCTTACCACTTGCTTGAAAGTAGCACAGGTGCTTACATAGAATGATTAGTTAACGAACCAATGCGGCTATTAATAAAAATCAAATATAAGGACGCACACTTAGTAATGCTTCCTGCAAATGCAATAAACCCACAAGCCAGATGGCCTTGCATATCCTTGGAGTCTTTTTCTTTTCTCCTATCGGGTAAGTCTTGCTGAGTACAATTGAGTACTCAGGGTTTTATTCCCCCTGTTGCAGGTGGTAGATGGATGCTTGAGCTGACTTTGTGTGTGGATACCTCCTGGTGGGCTCAGCGAGGATTCCCTTACGCTACGATCATAGTTTTATTTACAACTCTCACCAAATGCTTTTATAAATGAAAGTTTCATAATCTGTCATCGTAGTTTATATATCAATACTTCATCATGTCATTAATAGATGTTTATTCCCGTTGTAACTCTGTTCACATGTTCTATTCCGCTGTTCAATTAAATTGTTTATAACTCTGATAATATGATTTCATTCCGTTGTTATATTAATAAATATTATACTCTGATGTTGTATTAAAAGTGATGTAAGAAATGGTTACGAATTATGTAAGCTTTATTCCCTCATTTGTGATCCTGATGGCAAAAATGTGGATTTTCGGGTTCTCCCCTGGGGTGTGTCGACCGAACCGAGTAATTTAGTGTTCTCCCTCGAGTGCTTAGTGTCTAATGGAAGACAAGCACTCCTGTGAGGCATTATATTAGGCGGTTCTGCCACAGTAGCCAACGAAGCCACTGGCGAGGACGGTCACCAGCGAAGCAGCGGAGGTACATGACGATCACCCTGTTGGCTGCCTCCGTCTGGCCATCTGTCTGCGGGTGGAACGCGGACGACATGAAGAGTTTGGTCCCGGTGAGCCGCATGAGCTCAGTCCAGAACGCTGACGTGAACACCGGATCGCGGTCCGAGACGATGGACTGTGGCACGCCATGAAGGCGGACGATGTCGCCGAAGAAGGCTTGGGCGACGGACTCAGCGGTGTAGGGATGGGCCAGCGGGAGGAAGTGGCAGTACTTGCTGAAGCGGTCAACGACGGAGAGGATGACCGTCTTGCCCTGTACCCGGGGAAGTGCCTCAATGAAATCAATGCCGACGTCCGCCCACACACTGGAAGGGATGGGCAGCGGCTGTAGCAGACCAACCGGGCGCAGATGGTCCGACTTGTACTTCTGGTAGGTGGCACATGCCTTCACAAACTCCTGCACCAAACGTTTCATGTTGGGAAAATGGAAATCACGCCGGAGGCGGTGCAGTGTGCGGTGGATGCCCTCGTGGCCGTCCTCGTGGACCGTGGCCAGGATCTCCTGGAGAAGCGGCGACGCCGAGGGGATGTAGAGGCGGCCCGCGAGGGCGACCATGCCGTCGGTGATGGCCCACGGCGCCACGCGGGTGCCCGCTCGGAGCTCGTCGTGGATGGCGACCAGCGCGGGGTCCGTGGCCTGGGCGTGTCGAAGGCGCTTGATGAAGTCGAACCGGGGCGTCGAGATGGCCAGCAGCTCGCCGTCCTCGATGTCGCGGCGGGAGAGTGCGTCGGCGACCGTGTTCGTGGCGCCGGAGCGGTACTCCACTGAGAAGTCGAAGCCCAAGAGCTTGCCGACCCAGTGGTGCTACGGGATCGTGGCGAGGCGCTGGTCGAGGAGGTACTTCAAGCTGTAGTGATCCGTCTTGACGAGGAAGCAGCGCCCCCAGAGGTAGGGCCTCTAGTGCCGGACGGCCTGAACCAGGCCAATAAGCTCGCGTTCATACGTGGCTAGGGCGCGGTGGCGAGGCGCCACTGGCCGGCTGAAGTAGGCCAGCGGGTGTCCCTCCTGGACCAGAACGGCGCCGAAGCCCGCCGTCGACGCGTCGCACTCGACAATGAACATCTTGGCGAAGTCGGGCATGGCAAGAACAGGGGCGGACGTGACCGCCGCCTTGAGCGTCGAGAACGCTGTGGCCGCGGCGTCGTCCCAAGCGAATCCATCCTTCTTGAGGAGCGCCGTGAGGGCCACGGCCACCGTGCCGTAGTTATGCACGAACTTGCGGTAGTATCCCGCGAGTCCGAGGAACCCGCGAACAGCACGGGCGGAGCGTGGTGTCGGCCAGTCATGGATGGCCTGCACCTTGGCCGGGTCCATGGCGACGCCCGCCGCAGAGATGACATGGCCGAGGTACGCGACGGCGGTGGCACCGAAGGAGCATTTGGTGCGCTTGACGAAGAGCTGGTGGCGGCGAAGCTCGTCGAGGACCGCACGCAGGTGCCGCAGGTGATCTGCCCATGTGCTGCTGTAAACCAAGATATCATCAAAAAATACCAGGACGAAGCGGCGGAGAAACGGCCGGAGGACGTCATTCATCAGGGCTTGGAAGGTGGCCGGCGCGTTGCACAAGCCGAACGCCATGACCAGAAACTCGTACAAGCCTTCATGTGTGCGAAAGGCCGTCTTATGGATGTCATCGGGCCGCATGCGGACCTGGTGGTACCCCGACCTCAGGTCGAGCTTGGTGAAGAACTTGGCGCCGTTGAGCTCATCCAGCAGCTCGTCGACCACCGGGATCGGGAAAGCGTCCTTGACGGTCATGGCGTTCAGGGCCCGGTAGTCGACGCAGAATCACCATGAACCGTCTGGCTTCTTCACAAGGAGGACGGGCGATGAGAACGGCGAGTCGCTGCGGCGAACAATCCCCTGTTCCATCATGGCCGCGCACTGCCGCTCCAGCTCGTCCTTATGGGCAGCCGGGTACCGATAGGGACGTACAGCAACCGGCTGTGCCTCGGGCTTCAGCTAGATGCGGTGGTCGTGGGCGCGCTTGGGTGGAAGACCGGCTGGAGTGGCGAACACGTCCGCGAACGAGTTGAGGAGGGCCTCCAGGAGAGGCTCGCCGGCCGCCAGGGTGCGCACAGCCGGGCCAGCCGCAGTGCCCACGCCAGTCCAGGAGACAGTGCAGCCCCCGCGCTGGAAGGACATGCGCCGGTTGGCCAGGTCCCAGACGATGGGTCCCAGCGCACCGAGCCACTTGGTGCCCAGGACGATGTCGTACCCAGCCAGGGGCATGACGAAGAGTTCCGTCGGGAAGCTGGCGCCGGCGATGAGCAGGGGTGCGTCGCGGATGACGCCGACGTAGGCAATCTTCTCGCCATTGGCCACCATGGCCGTGAGATGGGGATGGTGGCGGAGAGGCAGGCCGGAGCGCCGCGCGGCCTCCTCGGAGATGAAATTGTGGGTGCTGCCCGAGTCAAGGAGCGCGACGAGCGAGGCGGCCCCCAGCTGCACGGCAAGTTGCATGGTGTCTGCCACGGACACGCCCGCCATGGCCTGCAGCGAGAAACAGGGAGCCTCCTTGTCCCCTGCGGTAGCCGTGTCGTCGGAGTCATCAATCTCCACACCGTCGACGAAGAAGATCCGCTTGCAAAACCTGTTATGGCCACGAGAATATTTTTCGTCACAGTTAAAACATAGGCCAAGGCGGCGACGTTCCGCCTGCTCCGCCGTGGAGAGACGCCGGTGGTTGCCCTCGCGACGACCCTGTTCGGCACCCGCCGGGGGCGCGGGCAGGGCGAGCGGCTGTGGTGGCGCAGGCAGGGCCGGACGAGGCGGCGGTGGCGGCAGCAGACCACGGGCGCCTGGCCGGACCGGGGCCGGAGGGGACTTGTCGATCTCCATGAGCTCCACCTGACGCGCCAGACTCATCGCGGCGGAGAGCGACTCGGGATGATGGATGCGCACCGCGTGACTCAGGGGCGGGAGGAGACCACCGGTGAAGAGTTGGACCCGTTGGGACTCATCAAGCCACCCGGCGCGGGGAAGGAGGGCTTGGAAGCGATTGGCGTATTCGTCGACGGTCCCGGTACGGCGGCACTCGGAGAGCTCGAACATCGGGGCGGAGCGGAGGGGCGGCCCGAAGCGTTCGTTGAGGAGGTCCTTGAACCGACCCCAGGATGGTGCGCCGTCGTCCTCTTCGAGCTGGTTGTACCATAGCTGTGCGACGTCGTCCAGATGGTAAGATGCCATCCGAACGCGTTCCTCCCCCATGGTGCGATGGTGGCGGAAATACGACTCGCATTTGTTGATGAAGAGCATTGGATCGACAGTGCCATCAAAGCGGGGAAAATCCCACTTTTTGTGCTTGAAGAACGGATCCTGATCGCGCTGCCCGTCCGGGCGACGGCCGCCGTCGTTGTCCGATGACGACGAGGACTTGTCCTTCATGGCCGCCATGTCGGACTTCAGGGAGGACACCTCGGCGCTGAGGGTCTTCAGAGCAGCGAGCAAGTCGGCAATGGTGGGTTCGGCCATGGCTGCGGTGGAGCTTTGCAGTGATGGCGGCGGCGGCGGGTGTGGGACTGTGGTGGACGAGTGATCGGAGCGCGTGGGCGAGGATCGACGAGACCGTGATACCAGATTGTCAAGGGCCTCGTACCCCTGACTGGCCGGATCTCGGCTACGTAGCTCGTAGCCGCCGTCCGTCACGCCGGCGAGGTTATGCCCCTCTGCCGTCGGCTTGTAGAGAAATAGGGAGCTTAGGGATAACTTTCTGCTTAATCTCAATTGGTTCCAGCGTACAGAATATATGGCCCTTCGCCTAACAGATGGAGAAGGCTCTCCTTAATTCTAGGATTAGCCTAACAAGGAAACAACTAACTATCTTTCCTCCTAGCCACTCGCCTGCCCCTCCTGGGTCCTGACCGCGCGCTCGGCGTCCCTGCGGACGTCGCGGGCCCTCCTGCGCCGGGCGTATGTGCGCCCGCACATGACAGCTACAGTACCTATCACATCGAATGTTTGCGGCCCGTGTATGAAGCATTAAATGTAGACGAAAAGAAAAACTAATTGCACAGTTTGATGGGAAATTGCGAGACGAACATTTTGAGCCTAATTAGTCCATGTTTGAATACTATTTGCCAAATAAAAACGAACGTGCCACAGTAACCCAAAATCCAAATTCCTCCAACTAAACACAGCCTAAAAAGAAAATTCCAGCAGTGCTGCTCTGCTGTACCCGTGTACCGTGTCCTTGCGCACTGCACCCCGCGGCGATGAGTGAACCTCGCGCACTTCCGCGGCCAGGTTCAGCATCAGCCGTGCCTCCCTGCTCTCGAGCGAGCACATGGTGAGCATCAGGTGGAGAGCATGTGGGCTCTGCTGCAGTGCGTGCGCTTCTTTGATCCCCTGAGACTCTGGCCTTTTCCTGTCGTGGGAGGCCCATATGGCACAACATTCATCGAGGAAGTATACAGAGTAACAGGATGTCACGTGCCTGCCAGTTTATTTGGAAAATCAAAATTCTCATGAAAGTGGGACGGCTCAGATTAGAGGTGCTCCTTAGTTTGTTACATATTCACTGGCAACATAAAATCAAAATCGCTACGAGGAGGAATTAGCATATATAGGAATAAAAAAAACATCCTTTTCAAACGGGTGAAACAAAACATCAACTATATTTTTTGTCTATTATTGCCATGCGTTGATAGGTCGTGCATTTAGGTGAAGTTACCGGTCAAGGTGGATGCTGTGAGCAAAGTGCTGAACTAAGTTGGTGTTGAATGAACGCGTCCTAAATTAACTTTCCTAAGTAAGAACTTCTTATGAATGTAATTTCTTATATGCAATGGATTTTGTCTAAAATTCTGTGCGTAGTGGATTGTGCGAAGGGTGTGATTCTAGGGACGCTTAGATTAAGGTAGCTACTAAATTTAGTAGATTTTAGTCACTTTAGTAACTTTTTAACCAAACGCTATGACTAAAAGCTACTAAAAGGGCTTTAGTCCTATCTAGTAACTCTGAAGTTACTAAAAGTGACTAAACTGTTTAGTAGCTACTAAAGTTTAGTAGCTCAAACCAAACACCCCCCTAATTATGATAATTGGAGTCACGACATACGAGATGGAGATACATGCGCCCTTCATGCACAAGGAGTCGGAGACTATTGATCACCTACTCAGAGCACCCGAAAGACCTAGTTCTGCTCCCACGGTCGCTTTTGGTCTGCGTGCTATTGCCAAAATGACCATGCAAGTTGCTTCCGTGGTTTGGTTGGTTGACGATCACAAGACGATAGCCAGATTGCTTGGAAAGGGTTCAAAACCCTAGTTGCCTTGGCTGCTTCGAGCCCCTAGAAGGAGCACAATAACATGGTCTTTTACCACTGTAGTCGTCACTCGCTCATGGGCCATCCTGAAGGAGGGGTCTCCTTGGGGCCATGCTGCCTTTAAAAACCTCGCATCCATAAGAGGCAAATTGATGTCCTATGTGCGATGCTCATGGCTTAGGACAATAAGCTTTTTGTAGTAGAGTGAATTCATGTCTCCAATGGAAATAAGTTAGTGTGTATTGTTGTAGCGATGAAACAATTAAGTGCATTCTCTTTTTATTTCATTTATGCTAAGTTTATTTGGTGTGCAATATACCTTATTTTACATCAAAACCTCCGAGGAACAACACAAAGACGAATGCATAATGTGTTTTTGTTAATAGGATGTGTTGTTATTTGCTTGACACTATATAGTTTATAAGAAATGAAGTGTTTTATGATAAATATCAACATAATTTTTTTTGCAAGTTTTGTCTAGGGTAACACACTGGTTAAGAATTGGGCGCAACTGCAACGATGTGAAGATAAAAAAGTAAGGATCACATTTTTCCAAGTTTGTCGAGGGCTAGAAGCAGCTGTAGTGTATTTCTTTTTGCTATAGTGTATTTCTTTTGCTCCGTTTGAGTGACCCAATGATGCTAGAATTGAGTTTAGAGTTGGACTATGTTTTATGTTTGGTTAAACGTTTTTAATAAGTGATGTAATTATCTTACTTACAAGGCTAGGGCATTTTTTAGTCTAAAATAAAAATGGACGCCGAATCTAGGCTGTGTTTTCCATTATCTAAAAATGGAAGTGATCAAGAGTAAAGGTACGGTGAATCAACTGATCATTTGCCAATGTTGGGTCTTGTGCCGAGCGTGTTAACTTGTGTAATTGGGCTAACCAGTAGTCGTGCCAAATAGGCAGACTCGATCTGGCCCAGTACAACAGGATCATTTGCTCAGGACCTCAGGGCACAAAGGCCATTTGTGTGCTATAATCGGTCCGCTTCTTGTTGGGCCACTGCGACGACCAAATGATCCTTTCCGAACGACCGCAAGAATAGAAAAATACTACGTGCCACGAGTGGAAACGTAGCCGAATGGAAGCACCTCTCTAACCTCAATCAAAATATCTCATGGTTACAGAGTTTAATGAAATTATTTCACTTGGTCCAAATGTGACCATTGTTAAACAACAGAAGACTAGCCCCCACCACCAACCACATGATGACAACACAAGTCATCACGTCTTCCACTACTTGCTGAGTGATAATTTAGTGTTACAGAGAGAGAAAGAGAGAAATTATTCTTTAACATGGATAACCCTCAGGGACAACTAACGTCTCCCCATCACAAGTAACAACTCCAACTGTCACCACCTATTCTGATTTCTGGAGCCAAGAGTATACTTCTTGGCTTATCAGCCGTGCTTTTTCAGCGAAGGAACAACGTTCTTCTCTCACAACAAATCAACGAACAGTACTTTTTAGCCTGGCTTTTCAGCAAAGCGAACAGAGCCATATGACTGGCAAAATGTGAAAAATAAATGCAATAGCTAAGTAACGATGAACAGTACTGTCGATCAGCTACAGACTTTGCATTTGTGGATGGACGACCTGTCAATGGAAACCAGGGAAAGTGCTCGCAGGCCTATTAGAAAGAAAATGAGATATTCTTTCACTTTATCTCTGTACGTATCATTCTTGGTCGGACCAGCTCAACCGGCGATTTGCAAGCAAGCAACAATTAGCCAACAGTTTCTGTTATTCTGTAATGGTGGGATGCAATGCAAGCAAGCGTTACTAGGCTTTGCTAGCTTCTCCCCGGCCTGCAGGCAGGGCTTTCACCAAACACTAGTCAATCAACGGAATCCATAAGCTACGGTAGCTAGTTAAGAAATTCTGAACGATAAGCTAGGCTACTCCTGAAAGATTGCTAGAGTGATCCACCTCTTGGGTCTTAGGCCCCTAATCAAGAGATTATCCCTTGTGCCAAACGTGATCTATATATATATGCTTCTTGTTGGTTTCTTCTTCTTCTTCTTCTTATTGTTGTTGTTGTTTTTGTCTACAAGAAACTAAAATTTCATGCTCCTTTTAGATAATAAGTAGAACACATACCATTACTAGCTGTTACATCATCGACCACTGGCGTGCAATTGCTATCTATAAGCAAAGCTTGAACATGAGTACTTGACCAAACATAGTAAGTGCAGCATGATCGTAGCCGTACCTTTCAATCCCGCGATATATATTCCTTTATTCGTCCTCGGTAACTTTGAGGATAGAGTTCAGCAACCTTTTCACTTGCGTTTCTTAGAATTTCCGCGATATGTCATGTCACCACGGTGTCAATGTCAATGAGACCACATGCATATATAAGGGTCTGTTGGGTAGAGATTATTTTAAATTATTCGTGAAAGCTGATTTTCTGTGTATTTCTTCATGTTTCTCGAAGGTAAACTCTATGCATACACTAACTCTGTGCATGGACTGAATCAAGAGACTACTTCTTTCAGCTCTCAGCATCCCAGTTTAATTCAAAGAACCACTTCACAAAATCAGGAAAAAAAAACATTTCTCGATAGAAAACTATTAAACAGAGCTCCTCCCATGCTAAGAGCTCTGCCAAACTGATCCTAAGTTTCTCCACTTCTAGAACGCCAACATTCCAAGCCGTCATGTTTCTTGAGTCATCAACATCAGACCGACCTCATTAGAGTAGCTTCCGGAGAAATACAAGCACCCTACTTCTGCCCCGGTGAACATATGACGTTTCAAGCAGAAAAATAGAAACGTAAGCAAGTGGAATTTGCAGCCTGGAAATGTCACATACAGCATACCGGAGTGAGGAGTACTTGGCAATAAACGGCCGGGCCGAATCAGAACTCAACGGGAGATGACAAGCAGGTAATGCCGATGGATCACATCCATATCATCCGCATCAGCTGGCCTCTGTCTGTAGTCTTGCTAAACTATGATGATTGATGAATGATCCGTATAAGTCAGCTCCGATATCGATCCAGCGTAAACAAAGACACGGTTTCAATCTGCTCTAGCTAAGTAGCTAGCATATCTTCTTTTTTTTAGTGCAAGACTTAGATTTAGTCTAGGTCTTCGTGGCCTGTAACCTCTGCTTGTTGAACATGTGGTGAATTCACACTGGAAGGCAGTAGTCATAGGTGACGGGCTCTATGGAGCCAAAAAAAAAACAGTTTTATATGCCACTTCCTACGGCCACAAAAAAAGGGCAATATGAAACGTAACGAAGGTACTTGTTGGACATGTCATTGTTTGGATCGGATTCTTAGCTGATTCTAGTAGTGATATTAGTCGAGCAAACGATGTGATTTTTATCCGCCGAAGTATAATACTTCCGTTCCAAAAGGTAAGACGTTTTAGCTTTCTTAGTGCATAACTTTTACTTTTTTCACAACCGTACCTTGAGGCACATTTTTCATTAAGTAACAACTTTTACTATGTACTCAGATATACATTATATCCAGATATATAATAAATTCATGTATTAAAAAAAAATCAAAACATCTTACAATTTACAATGGAATGAGTATATTGGAGTAAACCTTTATGATTCCCACCCGTGACGGTAGGAATCGATTTTCCCATAAGTGGGCTTCACAATGGGATTGGAGAATCGTACCTCATGTCGATCGATTGTGCACCTCTAGTTATGCTGCTGCCCTGTTTACCCAAATTTACCCACGGCAGCGCTATACCATTGGCGCACTTGGTTTGAGGACACCACGAGTTCTTCTTGTAAAATTTGGTTCAACAACTCCATGCCTCATGTTTATACTAAAATTATTATTAACTTATTATGGCGTGGAGTGCTTTGTTCAACCTTTTTCTCGACCACACAAAAGATTTGCGCATTATTGTATTAAGGTAGAGCAAATATTCGATACAACACGCCTTAGCGGCGTCCTCGGAGGTCAATAAGTTGTACATAAATGCTCAGACCCTCCCTAATGTACTATAAGCTATGCTATTACATTGGACTGTTTTTATCAACCTGGTTGTAGCTTGCGCTTGAACAGGTCTATGGAGGATCAATCCATTCGATTCTACGAAACCAAAAACAAAAACAAAAAAAGAAGTGGAAGATAGCGAACAATCCCATTCGTCAAACCAATTGCTCCATTAGATGAGGCGGCGGGTACGATCAATTTGTAACTTCATATACACGATGCTCAGTAAAAAAAAGTGCATCTATTACCTTGACTTGTATTTGGACACACAAAGCACGTGCTACTTACTGATGCATCACTTGCAGTTGGATAAATAAAATCTGACCTGGACTGCGCCATAAGTGCAAAGTCGACCATTGTGCTCAATTATAGTACTCCTACTGCACTAAGGCACGTTCGTTTGAACTTATCAGCCGGCTTATCAGCTAGAATCTACAGTATTTTTCTCTCACAACAAAACAGCTTTAGCTAGCTTAATAGCCAACTTTAATACCAATCGAACAGGCCTTAGATGTATTATTTGTCGTCAGCTGTAACTTTCCGTTGACGCAATATATTCGTTTGTCTTTTTGAGAAGAATTTAGCGAGTACACCTAGAATTGGTAGGCACAGGTGCAATGAAAACCCTCATTTCGAATTACTTTCAGGTCAGGTCAGTAAAGAAATGTATAATAACCAGCAGGAAATTAAACTGTCCAATTCAGAGCTCCAGAGCCGAGAGTGACGACGGGTGATGGACATCATATCCTTTTCAGCCATCGTGCTCAAGTGAACGTTTTGTACTTTTGTATATATGTGTTTAATCCTCAAGCCTAAAGAGTAAAGATGCGTGCTTTTTTATTTCCTTAAGGGCTCGTTTGGGTGCAGCGACCCCCGCCGGTATCCCCGTCCAATCCGCGGGCGGAGAAACACCAGTGATTCTACATCCCTTTATAGCCCCGGTACCCGTTTGGATACAGTGTGGGGCGAAAAAATACGCGTGGCTTTTCGGTCCTTACCCGTTGATCCACGGGGGAGGGAATAAACACATGTGACCTCGTGTTTCTCCTTCCCATCGCGTTCTCTCTCGCGCGCGGCGTCGCCTCCTCTCCGACTCGCAAGGTAAGCCATGGCAGCTAGGGTTCGAGCTCTACCCCTCTCCTACTCGTGCTCCTCCGCATCTTTGCTCCCTCCGTTCACAGGCCATCTGTTCTTTTCGTCTTCCTCGCAGAGCGCCGCTATGGAGCCTAGGGTTTGAGCGCCGCCCGTCGCTGCTCCGTCCCCAATCCACTAGCTCCACCCTCGTCGAGTTGCTGCCTGCACCCTCTACATCCCCGATCAGCCTTCCCGTTCGTGGACTCCTAGCCACAGGTTGGACGCTACCTCCTCCTCTTCTTATACGTTTCTTTTAGATCTGCTGGGTGTTCATGAATTGTGTGATGGTCTGATGGCAACCAGTGCTTTTTTATTGTCAATCCTGTCGATTTCTTTCCACTGGAGCATGTTTGGGTCAATGGCAGATCACTTGTGCATTCTTAATTTAGTGCTCCTATATCTGTATGTGTGAATATTTTTTATGTGGATTCAGATTCTTTAATTTTGCAGTATTTGTTGTTTGTTCTGCAAACTGCAATGTCTACCTAGGTAGCCTCCAATCCATGGTGCTGCACTGTATGCATATTTGGTTCCTCCTACTTAATTTGGATTTGGTTCCTCCTAGTGTCACATATTTCTTCATCTACAATAGCCTGTTAACCTAAACCTACAAGGCTACAAAGACAAGTTGCATATGTAATCTCTGTTTGTGGTACAATCCATCTCTCTTCTCGTTCCATTTGTGTTTAACCATCTCTGTTTAGTTTAGTGTCCGTTTAGTTCTCAAGCGTGCCTAATGTCCTTTGTTGCTATGAAAGAAAACAAGCTATTGTTTCCTGTGCATGTGTGTATGTGCATGCAAATGTGTTCTTTACTGTGCATGCAGTGTTTATATCACTGACTTTAATCTGCTCATGATGTGGACATAACTCTGTTATTAGTTCACCCGTGCCTGCAAAATTAGTACTGCTACCTGTGATCTAGTTCTAGTTTTCGGTTCAGAGAGAAAAATAAAGTGCTAGTCACGTACCTTATTTTTCGGGTAGAGAAATTAATATTGTTTCTTGTGATCACAAGAAAATATTTTTCTTGCTTTAGATTTTCTTTAAAAAAGTTTTTTTTCTGGCATAGTATGGTAGCTCTCTGACACAAAATGGCTATTCAGAACATTATATTCCTTCAGAAAACTATTTCCAAGATAATCAATTTGGGAAATCGATTGTAATGGTAGAAGCCAAATATTAGTTGTAATATAGTAGCTGTAATGGCAAATACCGTTATTCATTTTAAAATATCACCTGAGAATTTGCCGCTGGGCTAGATCAATTTAGTCAGTAATAGCTGTAGCTGTAGCTGTAGCACATTTTAAAATACCATTATTCATTTTAAAGCTGCACCTTTTCTAGAAATAGGAATGTGAATGCATCTTGGTTAAAAAACTTCCGGTTTCAGTAATTATGTATACAAGGCACTTTCTACTTTTCAGTATTCTTCCATATGAGTCTATTTAGATGGAGGTAACATAATTGAGTAAAAAAATTCAATAGCATCCTGGAAAGCTTGTCACTTGATAGTTGTGCACGACATGTTTTTTATTAGGGTGTGTTTGGTTGAGCTGTGGCTGTGGGAAAAAGCTGTTGTGGGTTGTGAGCTGTGGAAAAGCTGCTGTGGGCTGTGAGCTATAGAAAAGCTAAAAGCTGTTTGGTTAAACGAGTATAAAATATACCTTCTATCTTTATCTCTCTTGAAACAACTATGAAAGCGCTTTTTATTCCACCAATTTCGAAAAGCAGAAAGCCAAAAGCCAAAAACAGGGTCAAACCAGCTTTCAAAAATATACTACGAAAAAGCAACTGCTTGTAAAAAAACAGCCTCCAAAAGCAGCCCCTTTGATTAGGCTTTTGGCTTTTTGGGCCAAAAGCCAAAACCAAAAGCCTAACCAAACGGACCCTTAGACTAGAAAGCTTGTCACTTGATAATTGTAGCTGATATAGAGCTGATGCTAATGTCAAATATAAGGGTCACACTATGAATATATGGACATGCCTCTGTTATTAGTTCGCCCATGCTTACAGAATTAGTACTGCTACCTGTGATCTTGTTCGGTTCAGAGAGAAAAATAAAGTACTAACACGTACTTTATTATAAATACACAAGTAGGATAATATCTCAGCTTGTTTCTATTTGCAACTTTTAGATAATGGGCTCTAGGAAGGAGAAAATTAGGAAATTCATACAGATGAAAGACGAAGATGATGATAAATTGTTTCTTGTCATTGTTCCTGCAATACTTGAATGTCTGAATGAAGAGAAGAGGCCAGAGCATACCTCCGAGTATACTGGTGCTAAGAAGGTGAAGGAAATTCTGGAGGGGCACGAGAATTGGTGTAAATCTGAGCTTCGTATGGAGACACGAATATTTAAGGAGACATGTAACTATCATAGGCGTGAGGGTCTATTGCGTGACACACGAGGTGTTACCGTTGAGGAGCAGCTAGGGATGTTTATGTATATGATTTCACACAATGCTAGCAATGATAGACTGAAGAAAGCATTTAAGCATAGTGGTGAAACTGTCCATAGACACATAAGGGCACTTTTCAATATCATTTCCACTCTCACCTATAGATTTGTGAAGCTTCCTACTTCCAACCAAACTCACCCCAAGATTGCTACGGATCCTAGATTTTGGCCCTTTTTCGGGTAAGGCATAACACTAGACCTTACTGTCTCTCCAACATTTTGCTCTGTTTTTAAGTTTCATTTTTTTACAGAATTGTATTGGTGCTATCGACGGCACACATGTGCCTATCACAATTGCAGAAGAGAAAGCCCCCCCCCATATAGGAATAGGAAAGGCACACTATCTCAGAATGTTATGGTAGCATGTGACTTCAACCTAAACTTCACATTTATCTCTTGTGGGTGGAAAGGGTCTGCTCCAGATGCTGGAGTTCTTCGATTAGCTATTTCCAAGGGTTTCCAAGTTCCTGAGGGAAAGTTTTATCTTGTGGATGGTGGGTATGCAAATGCACCATAATTCCTGGCGCCTTATCGAGGAGTTAGATATCACATTGCTGAGTTTCGGCGGCGCTCATCTCGAAGAAGAGAATATGCTGATCACAAAGAGCTTTTCAATCATCGTCATGCACTTCTTAAAAACCATATTGAGAGGGCTATTGGGGTTCTTAAGAAAAGGTTTCAAATTCTGAAAGTGGGAACACATCATCCCATAGAATCTCAAATAAAAATTCCAACAGCAGCCGCTGTATTTCATAACATAATTAGATGTCTAAATGGTGACGAGAATTGGCTAGATCACCAACCTACTTATATACAAGAATCTAATCATGTTGATCTACCACAAGGAGATGATAATCATCAAAATGATGTGCAGTCGCTGAATTTACAAGACCATGCTGCAAACGTCCTGAGAGATCAGATTGCCATGCAAATATGGGAACGCTACAATCAAAGTCGTGCTTAGGAAGTAGCAGTCAAGTCATAGAGCATAAAGATTATTTTGTAGTGTGTTATGTAATAAATGTTGAACATGCCAATGTGCTATTGTATAAGACATCTATGTTTATGACTTCCTATCTATGTGAGTTATGTTATATGTCGCCAAACTATTACAATTGTGTTTGAATGTTATTTTTGTAAACTCTAGCTATGACTAAAGGACAAAGCTCAAGAGCATCATGGAGCTTTAATTATGAGAAAGGACTTCTTAATGCACTTCAAGAACACAATCATGAAAGGTTTAAGGGCCAAAATGGTTGGTCACCTGAAGGATGGAGAAGTATCATAAAGCATTTAAAAAGGGATCATGAAGTGGGAAAAAGAGAAGCATTGCTGGAGTTCTACAAGGCTATTTGGACCACAAGATAAAGCAAAGCAAAACTTTTGTGGAATCACTAGATGAAACAAGTAAAGGTGACTATTCTATCAAGAAGTGTATGGATCTTCTGGAATCCATGAAAGAGCTCTCAGATGAAGAGAAGGCGCAAGCAACAAGCGTCATGAAGTGTGAGGTGAACAGAGAATTTTTTATTAACTTCACAAACCCAAGAGTTCGCCTATTGTGGATCAAGGGTGAGATTGCTCCAAAGGTAAGTTTACTAATGGATTATTTTAGTAGGGTACCCCAAGTCTTCTTGGAACTATTTTTGTTCTGCATATAAACTGTGTAAACTGGGTCCTTTGCCATTTTTCTTTAAGGTGACTCTTTTGCTGTGTTTTATTGTAACAAATAACAGCAGCCGTTATAAGCTTTATAGGAAAGAAAATAGCAGTCCTTGACATCAAGAGAGATAGAGCTATAGCTGTGCACACAAGATATGTATATTGAGACTTCCTATGTCTTGACACTTAAATTAACTGAACCATACTATTTTGGTATCCTCCATTCTTTTTTGGGTTAGCCCTGGCATGTCACTAGCATGATCTATGTGTGACATATCCTGGCAATCTGCCTTGGCTGCTGTATTTCCTTTAATCAAAATTTTGAAATTCAGTGTAGGTGGTTATAGAGATTCTAGACCTCTGTATTCCTTAATGTAATTGAGGCCTTTTGTGCTTGCCCGATCTGTGTGTTGCTGATCCAAGCAATTTGCATCCCTCTTATATCAATTTTTTTATTTCACTGGAAGATCTTCTGGTGCTTCTATTGTATAACTTCATGACGCTTGATAAAAATTTCATTTAACTAATTACCTCAGTAAAAACAGAGATCTTCTATATTTACATCTATGATAATGACAATGTTCGTTGATGCAGGTTTGAGTGTCCAGGACATTTGAAGAGGCATCTCATGAAGTGTCAAAGCTACTGAACGTATCAGTCACTAAGAAATTTCCAATTTGCCGCATTCCACGATGCCGCTTTTATGTTTATTCCTTGCTTGAACTGGACATGTCTGTCTTTACTTCCATAATCTTGAAAGTCTATGCAAATGAATTACGTATCAGTACTAAATTTATTTGTGGTGCTAAGTTTCAGCTTGAGAAAACATCATGTCTCTCCTCATGTTTTTACAGGCCAAATCATGCAAGTTTCGGCTATCGTTGAGTCATACCACTGATGATTGTTGTAAGAGTTGATTGCAAGGATTTATGTGTGGATAGATTGTGCTTGTGTCTTTGCTGGTTATGTATATCTTTAATTATGTATATCTTTATGTATATCGTCGAGATCTGTGATTTTAGTATTTATGATATGTGATTTTTTTCTGACTGTTTGAATGTATTTTCGTTGGCCGGGATTTCTATCCCTACGTATTCCAAACGGTGTCACGGAATTCCTCCCCGATGGGGCTACTGTTACCTGGCGGGGAGAGGGTGGCATGTGCATGGAAGAAATTCTCTTTGGGGGTCTACATACACGTGCTTTTTTCACCCCTCTATCCAAAGGAGCCCTAAATGATACAACTACTATAATAGCAGTGCGTATTTCTGTTATTAGTTAGTGCGCGAAATTTCGGTACCAACTTTTGGACACCTTGATGGCAGAGTGGAAACGCTTAACGTCTCCATCTGAAAGGAGAAAAAAACTTAAGATTTTTTTTTTTTTTTTTTGCCAATGCAGTAAGAACAAGATATATATATATATTTTTTTGAATCTGAACAAGATATTTATTTACATCATGGTTGTCGTATAATAAATAACATACTTCCAAAGGAACTTTTTGGAAGTTAGGTACGGTGGTGGTAACTATGGTAGGTGTGTACTGGCCAGTATAGAGTTTTAATTTGCCGTAAAGTATACTCCGATACAGTCGTCATACCAAAATGACGGCATATCTCATTTTAAGGAATTGTTTTTTAGAGAAAAATAAATTAACTAGATATATATTACTACGTGTATGATGCACAATGAATACCATTAGATAGATCACGAAATATATACTTTTTTTATAATGAACTTATTTAGAGATTAAACAAATTGCTAATACTGTTTTTATATCTGTTGTCAAATTTATAAAAAAGAACTTGGCTCTTTAAAGAGCGAGATGCACACTTATTTTAAGATGGAGGGAGCAATACATAAAAGGAATTTATATATGTCAAGACTAAAAATCATGGCTGAAGTTCCTCGCTACTTAGAGGGTGCAAATGCACCTCCTCAAAGTTTTTTTATTTAAAAAAATAGTGATTATGACTAAAAACATTCACTGTACATGCACCTTTTTTATTTTACAAGTACGTCCATGCTTTCACGAGGCAAACAACCTCTTGTAACAGGGTCGTCCGTCCGTCCCATAGCCTTTCACTGCCGAGCCGATGGAAGCGACGCTCTAGTATCGCGCGGCGAGGGACACAAGGATCAAGGGGATTTGATTCGAGAATGAGAATGACATCTTGTGTGAACGTGAACGTCTAGCCCACCAACACAACTTTTGCCGGTTAAAAAAAAGAAAACACCAGTACTTTTGCCAAAACAAACATACTCCCTCCGTATAGCTTTTAGATGTCGTCCTGCGCAAATCCGTTAGTTGGGCAAAGGAAGTCGTCGCTGGTTTGCATGCGTTGTTTTGGACTGCAATGCCCCTGCTGATTCGCACGCCACGCCGCTCGTTCAAGTGCTCATTTAATCACCGTTCAAGTACTAGCAGTGCCTTGCATGCTCGCTTTCCCACCAAGTACTCGTTCGCTTGCATGCGTGAGTACTAATAGCGCAGCCTCCGACGCTCGCCTCACTTTCTTCCTCAACCGCGCCGCTTCATCGCCGCTGCCGCACACGCTGCTTCCACCTAATAAAAAATTGGGAACGCAGCAAAAAAAAAAGCGCTTGCAAGGACTCGAACCTGAGACTCCAGTCTCAGGCTGCCTCGATAGAGGCTGCAACAACCAATTGAGGCGAATTCTTTTCATGTCCATGATACACCCGTAGCCCTATTTAATAAAGACAAACAGGGAAAACTTCACCCTAATTAATCACCCCTTGGTATGCACAATCATGTATTAAACGACATCTAAAAGCTATACGGAGAGAGTACGTACGTTTCATCACTTATCAAGGTGACTGAGGGGGTGTTTAGATGCCACAGGCCATGTCAAATCTTTTGGTGCTAAAGTTTTGGCATTCTGACTTTAGGCTTAGGTGTTTAGATCCATAGTAAAACTTTAGCACCATATGAATAGAAGACTAATTTGCCCTCATTTAATCCATCTTTCCAGTTTTCTGTCTCATTTCTCTCATCTCCCTCATTTCAGATCCAGGTCGACCCAACATTCCAAGGCGAATGGGGGTAGCGGCCCCCTGTCCATCCCGCGGCGGCGCCCTCCTCAGCGCCACCAGCGCGGTGTCCTCGGTGTGGCGCCCCTGTCGTGATGTCTGCGCCCCCTCCCGGCTCCCTAACGAGTTCTGGCGGCGGTGGCACCTTCCCTGCGCACGGCTTCCCATCCCAGATGGCGGCGCGGCCTTGCGAGGAAGGTGCCCGACCATGCGAACAACGCCTCCTCGGCGGCCGTGCACACGCCCTCTCCCTGACCAGCGGGCCCTTCCTGGTGAGCGCACGACACCTCGACGACGGCGTGGCCTTCCCCCATGTGGAATGGTGGCCGCGCGACCCGCCCCAGCACGGTGGCTCCCTCCCCACCCCCGATAGCAGCCTCCCTCGTGGGTGTTGCATCAGGGCCAACGTCGGCGCCTCTCCTCCACTATACCCGCCGTTAACATCCTGAGGAAGCGGATCCAGGCGGCCAAGCCAATGCGCTCGACGGCCCTGGCGACGGTGTGGCCAGGCCCGCGCGCTCGGCAGCTCCTTCCCCGGCCACGGCGGCGCGCCCTTCTTCCTCCGAGCAGCGGTGAGCGGCGGGCGGAATGCCGAGCGACGGGGTGGGTGGGTGCAGGGGTAGTGGGCGTCCGGCTCTCCCCCCAAAGCGATTTTTACAAGCTTTGGGCCTCTTGGGTCCCAGATGCCAAAACTTTTGAAGGCCCACTTTTGATGTTTTGGGTGTAGGATGTTTAGATCCATTTTGTAAAAAGATAAGCTAAAGCACCTAAACTTTTGGCAAAATTGAGGAATTAAACACCCCCTGAGCGTTCCACTCATCACTTGTGTAACGCTAACGCATTGCATTGCCTTTCGAGCTGGGCGATGGGCGATGGCATCCGTACAGACGCTTGCCGGAGTAGTTTTTGGTTCCCTGTTCCGGGCGCATTTGCTCTTCAGCTGTCACCTTGGACGCGCTAGTGCATGGCGTTTCTGTCTCTTTTCTTTGATTATTAATGAAAATGAATGAGCGACGTTTCAAATATAGCCTCTCTTAACACTTAACAGGGTAGTATGCGTTCCTTCGTATAAATAAACAATGAAGCAAGAGAAGAAAACCATGTTCTGATAGTTTCAACTTTTGGTTAACAATAGTTTTTTTTGGGGGCTTAGCTATACTTTTAGAAGCCATTCTCTAACCTACTCCTTCCTTGGTCACTAAGTAAACCTACATTTCATTTCTTGACAAGTCCAACATTTTCAGATTTAACCAATTATATAGAAAGTAGTGTCAGTATTTGTATTTTCAAATAAGTTTATTATGAAGATATATTTCATCGTACATCAATCCAACCATACTTATTGCGCATAGTAAATACAAATATGTTTTTAAATGTTTCACTGCTCGAGAATCAAGATGTGCACTTGTTGTATCATGAAAGAGATAGTACATGTCTGATAGTACGGTTTTTTTTAAAAAAAAGGTGAACAAATTTTCCTAACAAAAGCCCGCGAGCCGGTGGAGAGAAACCAACCACATGCCAACAAAGGTCTAACTGTCCGGACACCAGAGCAGCGTTGTCCGTGGTGGCCATTTTATTATTTTACATATCTGAACAATCGGCATGCTTGCAATTGCATTGCATGCCCGCTTAAAAAAAAACTGATCCGTCAGACGTTTTTTTTCAATTTCTCGTAGATACTATTGACATTTACGGCTCCTAAATAATTTATTATAAAAACATATTTCGTATTAAATTTAATGATATTTATTTACTATCATAAATATTGATATCTATTTATCTATAGTTGATCGAACTTAAGATGCTATAATTGTAGGGAGTAGTAGCAGTATAAGAGAGGAGAGAAGGAAAAAAATAATCGAGACGTGATACACGCAAACACTCGCAGACAGCTTTGATCCGAACAGCCGCCCCCGCCCCTCTCTGCCTTCTTGCTCCCGGACCGACCGGCCAACGAAATTACAAGACTACCCCTCCTCCTGCTTCGTCTCGTCTCCCTGGTCCCTTCTCGTCTCTCGCATCGCCACGACGCGCCACGGCATCAGATTCAGATCAGACATAACCGCCGCCTTGCGACAGCCCCCCTCACCCCCTCCCTCTCTCTGCCCCGTGCCCCCCACCCCCGTGCCGCGCCGCGCGGCCTTCGACGCCGTGCCCGTGAGCCAACCAGGCGCCTCTCTCTCCCTCCCTCTCTCCACCCGGGCCGCCGCCGCCGCCGCCGCCTCCACCAGACGCCACCGCGCATCCGCTGCTCCCTTCCTCTCCCCTGCCCCTCTCGGCGGCCGGCAGGGCGGGCGAGGTCGCAGTCACGAGGTACGCACACCGGCCCCGTTCCTCCTTCCTTCTTCTCTGACTCCGCGTTCGGTCGGCCGGGACGAGTCGGACGGAGGCGGCCGACCGGGAGCGGCGCCTCCGATCTGATGCGCGCGCGCGGACAATCGCTGTCTGTTCCGGGGAATTCGTTTCCGAATCAATCTTGCTTGCGTGGATGGATTTATGATGAGGCCGTTGAACGGGGTGGCTCGAATGCGATCGCCGGCCGGTGGGCTGGCCGCGACGGATCAAAAACGAATCTTTCGTTCCTCCGATCCGACAACTACGACGTGCCCGTAACCGTAGTAGTAGGCCGTAGGCGCGCTTAATTTGGCCCCCACGGTCGCTTTCTTCCTACCCAATTACCAAAGCCAAAGCCAGCCATGGCATCGCCTTGTCCGTTTCCGCGCCGTGTTTATTCGCCGGGGACCGCGATTCCATTGCGCTCTGCTCTCTCTGGTCTCTAGGTAGTGGCCGCCGTCCTCGCTAGCCAGTCCTACCCCGCTCGTCCGTGAGCGAGCGGCGTGGTTGATGGGTTCCGTCGGTAGGGTAGGGGTCGGGTCGGCTGACCGGACCTGGGTAGTCCTAAGCGTCGCGTCAAATGCCACGGCCTCCTGCTGACTGTGCCCGTGGAGGTGTCTCGGTGCCCCACCAGGCAATGATGCTCCTCTGATTCTCTCCACCCGTGGCCGTGGCGCCCGTCCGTCTACAAGTACCACCTGGCCGCGCGGTTGGTTCCAGACGGCAGTCCACTATCCTTGGTTTAGGCCGAGTTGAGTTGGGCTGGTTGGAGAATCACCGTCGACGCTCGATCTTGATTCGGTACCGCATCTTCTTTTTCCCCATACCGAGCTTGAGGAATCTACTTTTTTTTCTTGTGCTTTCGGGATAACAGATGCTTGAGGAATCTACTTTTTCTTTGTGTGCTTTCGGGATGACAGATACTCTCAGCCCGTCTTGATCCTGCGCGTGTCTATCTAGTGATGGTATATGGATCTGTTTTTGAGGTTTTACTTGGTTTGGTTTGGTTTTACTTTTTTTGAAATTTTTACTCACACAATGGCATTGCTACTCTTCTTATAATTTTGCTCCTTGAGCGACACATAGATTGCTCGCCTCTTCATTTCCACACTAGCTGTAGCAGGAATTGAAATGCATCTAACAAGTTTCCTTATACTATATGGCATTTCAGCTGTGCATCTACCATCATTTTTGTAGTTGTGTATTGATTTTTATCTTATTTTCAGATGGAAAGCCATAATCCATCACATTCTCAGATTGCTGAAGTGAAAATGGACATCTCAGCATCAGCTTCTGGAGCAGCAGGGAACAAATTCTGCAAAGGTGCTGCCTGTGATTTCTCTGATTCCAGTAACTCCTCGAAAGATGCCAAGGAGAGATCCGCGTCCATGAGGAAGCTTATAATTGCAGTGATCCTTTGCATCATATTCATGACGGTGGAAGTGGTTGGGGGCATCAAAGCAAACAGTCTTGCCATCTTAACTGATGCAGCACATCTTCTTTCTGATGTGGCAGCATTTGCCATATCATTATTCTCTCTCTGGGCTGCTGGATGGGAAGCAACACCGCAGCAGTCTTATGGGTTCTTTCGGATTGAGATTCTTGGTGCCTTGGTCTCCATTCAGCTCATATGGCTACTTGCTGGCATCCTCGTATATGAGGCTATTGTAAGGCTCATTAATGAGAGTGGCGACGTGCAGGGCTCCCTCATGTTTGCTGTGTCGGCGTTTGGATTGTTTGTCAACATTATCATGGCTGTATTGCTAGGCCATGACCACGGGCACGGCCATGGACACAGCCATGGACATTCACATGACCATGATCATGGTGATTCAGATGATGACCATTCCCACCATGAAGAATAAGAACAGGGCCATGTTCATCACCATGAGCACGGACATGGAAGTTCTATTACTGTTACAACACATCACCACCACCACTCAGGCACTGGACAACATCATGATGTTGAGGAGCCACTGATTAAGCATGAGGCTGACTGTGAGGGTACCCAATCTGCTGCCAAAGCTGCTAAGAAGCCTCGACGCAATATAAATGTACACAGTGCTTATGTTCATGTGCTTGGGGACTCCATCCAAAGCATTGGGGTCATGATCGGTGGGGCTATCATCTGGTACAAGCCTGAGTGGAAGATCATTGATCTCATCTGCACCCTCATCTTCTCGGTGATTGTGCTGTTCACTACAATCAGGATGTTGCGCAACATCCTTGAAGTCCTGATGGAGAGCACACCCCGCGAGATCGACGCCACCAGGCTGGAGAGGGGGCTTTGCGAGATGGAAGGCGTGGTTGCCGTCCATGAGCTGCATATCTGGGCCATCACAGTGGGGAAGGTGCTCCTGGCTTGCCATGTGACAATCGCCAGGGAAGCCGATGCTGATCAGATCCTTGACAAGGTAATCGGGTACATCAAGACGGAGTACAACATCAGCCATGTGACCATTCAGGTGGAGCGTGAATAGGGGAATTGTCTTTTGGCTGTCAGGGGGCATAAATGGCGTCACGTCTTCACTGGTTATCTTATTCGTGTTGGTTAAAACTAGTTTTTTGCATCTGGGAAGTTCATCAGGGATTCGAAGCTTTGATGCTGGGTAGTGTCATCTATTACTAGTCTATTAGGCGGAGGAATTATTTGGGTGGTGGTAGGCGTCAGTCAGTGCATAAACATGGATGAAATTTTCGGTCATGCTGTTGACAGCATTGTGGTTCATCGAACTGCATCTGTAGTTTAGTACGCTATGTCATCACCTTTTGTGTAAGGTAACGTTTCTGTGGTATGGAAGATGTGAAGTTCGTGATTGGCCTGTTACCGTTTGTTCTGAGCATGCTTGGTCGTTTCAGTTGAATGGACTTGTGGGAACAGAGACGTGAAGTTCTCTCGGTTGAGTCGACTGTATGCCATCGATCTCTGCATCTTTGCTTCTTGTATCTTACGACAAGCAGATTGGCCAAATGTTTTGTTTTTTCGTTGGCGATGTTCCTCCGTTTCATCAAATTATAAGACACTTTGGTTTTTCTAGATATAAATTGTTTTTACTATATATCTAGTCTAGATATATAATATATATTTAAGTGCATAACAAAAAGTATGTATCTAAAAATTTGGAATGGAGGGAGTACTAATTTACAAAATCTAATGCCTACCAAACAGGAGCATTTTTCTGGAATGCATGGAAAGTGATGAGTATCAGTGTTTTTACGCAATCTTATGTCTACCAAACAGTAGCGTTTTTCTAGAATGCATGGAAAATTATAAGTAATATATAGTTCTGTTTCCATTCATAGAAAATTATCTGGTCAGCACTATATTCATCCTAAGATGGGAATAACTTGGAGCAATGTTGAAGAACAAGGTATTCAATACCCGTGCAGCACTTGCAGGTCTTCAGAGTTCCAAAGGTTTTTTTGAGCTAGGATCAGAGGCACCGTTTTGTCATACAGTTTTGGTTGCTTACATCAAAGATGACAAGATGGCAAGAACACGGAGATGATGGAGTGAAGTCTCAGGCAGAGCTGTTGCACAATTGAAGCCAACCAGATATCCCCCTGTGCAGATCTTCAGAGTTTCAGATAACTGACAAAGGCTCAGATACACTAAGTAATTCACGTTGTCCAAAAAGGAAAGAGAAAGCATAATCTCACCAGATAATCCGATGATCAGTAAAGGGTTGTCCCACCAAAAGAAGAAGAAAAAAAGCACTGCAGAATCCCATGGATGCAATCTGCAACCTTTACTTGTTCAGCTAAAAATATCGCTACCATTGCCACCAATGCAGACTTTCTGCTTGATTCACAACCCCTTTCATCAGCAGTATTGAGTTTGTCATCACTTAAACACCTTCACTTAGTGCCTCATCTGTAGAATCATTTTCTACTACTGCAGCCATGCAAACAATTGCTTGGTGAATGTTTTCCCCTCAGTGGGAAACTGAGAACAACCATGTAAAGGATTGATAAGTTGATGGTGAGTTGGTGACCCAGAAAATGCCAGCTTTACAACTTATACTATAAGTTTAGACAGAGACAAATTATGTATAGCTAAGGTATGTACAATTAACGCTTCAAGTTTGTGTGTTCACTAATTGTTGGGTTCCTTCATTAGACCCCTCCTAGGTCATGCGAAGAATTTGAACACAATTACACGAAGCTTGTGTTGTTGTCAGGTCAAACTTGAACTGAAATGTTATTTCAAGAAACATGAACTTGAGCTACATAAACCGAGCACAAATTCAGCATATCTTCAATACAGACACGTGTCTGTCTGCAACGTGAACTGAAGAATAACTCAAATCAGAAAAAAAAATATATAAAAATGAATAATTAATTTCGCCAAGAGTTATTATGTAAAGATATGTTCCTGGCACGGCGTGGAAGATATGAAGTTCCTGCTTACTACCATATTACCGTTTGTTTTGAACTTCGCTTTGTTGATGCAAAGCTAAAACTGAACGTGGTGAGCCGTGCATGCTCAATGGAAATCTCAAAAGTGAATCTGAAAGGAGCTACCCATGATGCATGCATAAAGCATAACTTCAGAACCTGACGGTGCAACAAGTCAACAACAGCAAAGGATCGAGAGTTACAGGGTGAAATCGAGAACCCAGAATTCATAACACTGCCAAAAGTTTGATTTACGGTAGGTTGAGAAAAGAAAATGATTGGTCATACTCGGCTATATCCAACAATAGCCAATATTGTTGGAGACCTGTTCTTCAGTACTACTTCAGCGGTACTTTTCAGTAAGCGAACGATGTTTTTCTCTCACAACAAATCAGCATAAGCATCATTATAAGTCAAATTTCAGCAAAACGAACAAGGCAATGTCAGCTCACTAGAACATAGAAAAGAACAGCAGAATTCAGCTGCACAGCCCACGCAATGTCAGCCGACTTATAGGAAGATACATATGGTCTTGTTGTGCTGAAGATACATATGGTCTTGTTGTGCTGATACTGTGTATCCATGACTGTATCAGTATAGCACTCATTACAAAATCAAATGCCCTAAAGTTTTAGCTAGGCCCTAGATAAACATGCTAGATAAAATTTTATCACAATGTCTACTACATCATACATATTCATTGTATATTACTGCCATTCTGCCAACAGTGACATGGGAAGAAACTCGAAACAATGTAAACCTCACTGCATTGAACTAGTGAACCCACGAATGGAGCACTTGCACAAATGCAATGCCCAAAATCAGGTCTCCAATACCGTGGCAGGTCTTCAGGTCACTTATGAGCCTGAGATACATGGCTACCACAAATCCATAAAGAGGAGAAAACACAATTTCACCACAGAATCCAATGATCGAGCTGTCACACCACAAATCACACCAAAGAGTTGCCCCCGTCACAATATCAATTAATGGACACCGAAGACTCGTCCACCAAAGAAATGTTAAAATCACAGCATTGAACTAGTTAACTCTTGAATGGAGAAGCTTCACAAATGCAATACCCAAAACCAGGTCTTAATACCCTCCCAGGTCAATTCACTTATGAAGTCTGAGATACATTGCTACGACACGGCTAATCCATAAAGAGGAAAAACATAAGTTCAACACAGAATCCAATGAATCGAGCTGTGACACGACAAATCACAACAAAGAGTTGCCCTCGCCACAATACCAATTCATGGACACCGAAGACTCATCCACCAAAGAAACCCACAGATGCGAATTGCAAACATCATGACTTCCATGCTGCTCGATTCTGAAGCTCTTGCACCAAAAACTTCAATTTGTAATACACTTAAGCGCCCTTTTCCGGTCCCTCACCTGCAGAACCCGAATCAATTACTGCATAAATGACAAAAACAAAGGAAATAAAATCAGTTGGGTCATTGACAGTTTGCTATGTGCCACAAGTACAAATTTTAGGAACCCACAAATACACTAACGCATATACTACAGAGTGCGCCACAAGTACGAACAAGTTCTTAGTAACCCAAAAATACACTAACGCATATAATACAGAGCATGCCGTGTGCCACAAAATCATTTAGAGACAATGGACTTGTAATTCATAGGAAACAACACCTCTCCTTTCTTGAGCACAGGCATTATCATCCAAGCATATATTACTTACACTCAAGGTCATTCATGGCTCAGGGATATAAATTACAGCACAGCACATAGGGTTATTGTTGGCCTGATTAGATCTCAGATTCAGATCTAGAACTGCCAGAGGACAGCTTGGCCCTTGGCAACTTGGATTGAATGGAAATGCAATGGCTTGTTTTTACAATGACACTCCCTTGTCCTTTATAGGCAAAGGAAACTCCCACTTGCTACAGCATATTCTAACCACTAAAATGGATGCTGAGTATATTTCTAACACTAGACTTGGAAGCCAAAGAAAGTAAAAGTGCAGGAAAAGTAAGATACAAGTGCTTTAGCACTAGGCTTATCTATCAGTTATAACTTATAAGCACTTCACTAGCCATACCTGGAATACTGAAGCTTGTGTATGGGTAGACTGTGGACAAGCCCTCATGAATCTTCTTGGCCCTCCCTGAATTGAGTTCGGCCATGTAGACATCGCAATCAAAACCAAGTGTGGGCATGGCCAGTAAGATGACATCAGTGCGCCCCGCAAAGCCAATTATACAAGGACGTTTTAACCGTCTACGACGATTAGGTAGTGGGGGCACGAGCGCTTCACTAGGGAGTAGCGCCTCCAGCTTGATGACCCTGCCTCGTGCGTCGTGCCCATCGTTTAACTCCATTAGACTGACTCCAACGATGAGGACCCATATACAAGACCTATTCCTTGATTTAGGTCCGGCACAGGAAAAAGGTCGCAACCCAAAAATTCGTCTTCTCCAACAGAACGCCCCGCCTCTCCCTGCCGCCGGCGCCCCTCCCCTCCCCTTCTTCTTCCCCGGCGTTCCCTCCCCTTCTTCTTCCCCGGCGTTCCCTCCCCTTCTTCTTCCCCGGCGCTCCCTCTCTCGGCCGGATCCGGCCCTCCCTCCCCTTCTTCTTCCACGGCCGGATCTGGCCCTCCCTCCTGGCCCCAGATAGTTCTGCCATGGCTGCTCCGGCGAGGCCGCGCCCGAGAGCTCCGGCGAGGCCGCGCCCGCACGCCCTAGCCGCGCTCGGAGAAGCCGCCATGGCCGCCCGCCGCGCCGTCCGTGGCCCCGAGCCGAGGAGCCCTATGCCGGGGCCACGCCGAGGAGCACCCCGGCCGGATCTGGCCCTCCCTCCTCTTCTTCTTCCCCGGCCGGATCCGGCCCTCCCTCCCCTTCTTCTTCCCCCGGCCCTTCCGGTGGCGGCCGAATCCGGCCCTCCCTCTCCCGGATCCGGCCGGTGGTGCGTGATGGTGGTGGGCGGCGGCTGTGGTGGTGGTGGTGGCCGGCGACTGTGGTGGTGGCGGTGGCCGTCGTGATCTGCTTCTTCCACCCGCCCCCACCCGCTGCCACCCTTTGTCGGAGCCAAGCGCGGCCAGAGCCGAGCTCCTCACCGCCGCCGCCGTGCTATGCTTCTCCTCCACCCACCACTGCCATGCTCCCTTGCCGGCGCCACGGTCCTGCCTCGCCGTCGTGGAGGAGACGCAAAGGGACGGAGAGAGGACGCAAGTTTGGGTACCGTGTTGCCTCCAACCCAAAATGCCTCCCGTGTTTAGGTACTCCGTTGGAGGGCTTTTTTTTACCGCAAAAGCACTGTTCACTATGCATTTCGGGGATGCGTCGCGGTTTGCCAATACCGTTGGAGACAGTCTTAGGAGCTGTCTCTTGCGACCACAGGCACAGGGAGAGGCTTGGTTCCTTTTCCACATTGAAGAATCCCAGCTTACCGTCCACACTCGCCATGTACAGCAAACGCGGATGCGGAGGTCGATCAATTACTGACAAACGCTGCACACCTACCTGGTACTCAAATGCACACTTCTTGTGAGCGCAGAAGTAGAGTGTGTCACCCACAAGTGCGCTGGCGCATGGACAGGGCTGAACGGAGCAGGCATCAGGGCTCTGAACAGAGGTCAACCCGCTCCAAACACCAGTCTCCGACGAGTACAGGGAAGCAGACGTGACGAGTCCAGTGTTGGTAGCCCAGTTAGCGAAGACGAAGGCTACACGGAAGGGTCCCCCATGGCAACCGCGGTGGTCGCAGCTTCCCGAGGCGGCGGTGCAGAGCACAGCAGCGTTGAAGGTGAGCTGGCGGCAATGGAGCGGGGGCAAGGGCGGGGGCAGGCGGTGGTGCTCGTCGGTCAAGGGGTCCCAGACAACGAAGTCCAAGGTTACCTCCTCCTCCTCCTCCTCGGTGTCCTTGCTTGCTGCTGGGGTGACGAAGAGTGCGCGGCCGTGTCAGCACTCCTCATCCCGGAGAGCCCAAGGAAGCATCAAGGCCCAAGCGTGGAGCAAGGAAGAGAACCAAGAATACAAAGCTCAGTGGGCCGGACTGGATTTGTGATGTTTGTAAGGCCCAGAGTGGCTAGAATATATACAGGAGGAGGGTTCGCTCATAAGACTCATGGAAGAAGCCAGAACAGAACTCAATTTCTATTTGCCTGCTGAGCACTCTGCCGGCGGCCAGCTACTACAATTACTGTTCATCTTCTTCTTCGTTGATTCGATCGGTTCGTTCGCTGCCTCTGCTCGTCTCCGGCGAGAAGGAGGTTGACATCTGGCCTCAGAGCAAGCGATCCTCGGTGGAGTGCTGGATCTGGCGCATTCCCACTTCACGCGCCTCCAGAGAGCTTAGGGAGTCATGGAGCCGAACGTGAAGTCAGCGTTCGAAGCGATCCTGAAGCACCTCGACTCGATCGACGAGCGATTCGGGCGATGGGAGAAGTCCGCCACCGACAACGAAGCCGAGCGCAAGGAGCAGGGCATCGCCATGGAGTGCCGCGTCGCGCATCTGGAGGAGACGCTGTCCGATCGTGTGGAGGCCTAGAGGAGTACCGCTCGGGGACCAGCCACCACCTTGAGGCGTTGGAGCAGTTCTTCGCGGCGTAGTCCTACGCCACCATCGTCGCCGACAACTGGGGGCGCGAGATCAAACAGCGCGTCGAGGAGGTCGAGAACCGCATGGGCGACCTCGAGCTGGCTCATCTTCGGGAGCTGTACGGCGAGAACGACGACCGCGTGGCGGCGCTGGAGGCGGTAGCGGCGGCTATCAAAGAATGACGTCCGTTCATCAAAGGATCTATCGACGACATGCAGCTGGAGATCAAGCGTCTCAAGCAAGCTCGGGATCGATCTCCCCTGGAGTCGGGCTCAGGCGAGGTGATCTCCCCCATGAACGCATCGGTCCAGCAAGGCTGGGATCGATCTCCCCTGGAGTCAGGCGCTGCCAAACCAGGAGCGGTGATCTCCCACACCGGTGATCCGGTCATCGATACCTCATCGGCGGCCGGAGTGATCCCTGATTGGCCCGACGGGCACGGCTCTGCACATGTGGCTCGGGAGCAGGGCTTTGGGTCAGTGACGACACTGGTTGCGACCCCGAACAATGGTAAGCTCGAAGCTCCCCTAGCCCAGTTTAATTCCTGTTCGCAATCGATGGTTCATGTTCCGCGCCCACCTCCACAGATGGCTCACCACCCCAATCCACCCATTCATCACCCCAACCCACGAGTTCATCCCCCCAATCCACCCATTCATCACCCAACCCATGAGTTCTGTCCGCGCAAAAACGTGTCAATGCACCTGACACAGCAAACCAGAAGAATTTGTTTGATGGAGCAAGACTAGAGATCCGCTCGGCGGACCAGTCAACTCTGCGAATTCATGAAGGCGTGCCAGTCAATTTGACTAATTTAAGATGGAACATGTCGGTTTTGTCAAGATAGTTATGCCGCTTCGGGAGCAGCCAGATGGGGAAATCGACTAAATAGCCGATACGCGAAGAAATCGATTGTTTACGGATTGTAAAGCTCATGAGTTGCGATTGATTTTATGATGATAAGTATAATGCACGCAAATATAAGTAATGTCGTCAGCTAGGTGAATATTATCGGTGTAAAGCATTGAGCCGATGAGTTTAACGAGATAGGATATAACATGCGAACAAATCGACTGTCTAGTACAAACGGGTCTACAAACGCTCTGAATCTAATCTGTTATCATCAATAGTGAGGTTTGACCGGATTGATGACAGCTACGTTGATAATAGCAAACT
This sequence comes from Miscanthus floridulus, assembly GCF_019320115.1. Lineage (NCBI taxonomy): Eukaryota > Viridiplantae > Streptophyta > Magnoliopsida > Poales > Poaceae > Miscanthus > Miscanthus floridulus. The sequence goes on from NC_089596.1 coordinate 16,896,038, forward strand.
AAAACCGAAGAATCCATAAAACCGTTTATACATTGACAGGTTTTCTGAAAGACATGCTATATGTGTGAAAGCACAAGCTAATCGGCTAAAATAGCCGATTCAAGTAAAAAGAGGACTACAACATGTGAACAATCGACTATTTAACATGGACAGACCTATGAACTCATCAGACCTAACCTGTTATCTTTAACAGTAGGGTTCGACCGGATCGATGACAGCCATGATAAAGACAACAAATCAAACCTTTAAAATAAACAGATCTGTTCACATTTAACAGAATCATGGAGACACACTATAGGCGTTAAAGCACAGGCGATCGGCAATTTAGCCGATGCGGGCATAACAAACAGCCAGGGTCGTGCCTGGTCGAAAGCAAATCTACCAGCTAGCATCCTCCGATCTAAAATACTAACAGTGGGGGTCGACCGGATCGATACATCCATAATAACGAGCTATGGACCAGATTCAACTAGCTAGTAAACCTTCTCAAGATCAGACATGCCTTGATCGCGTACTATGCATGACCAAGATCGAAGCAGAACGGCTGATGAAACATAATCCGTCGTTTAAAGTAAGAACCGTTGCAATATAACAAAATAAATGATGAATTAAAAGAATGTGAGGTCGATCTAGATCGATCTCGATCGGACAGGTTGATATTGCTGAAAATTAATGACAATAAGAACATCAGCAAGATCGGTAACTTAATAAATCTACTAGAAGGATGCCACCCTTAGGTAGAGCCGATACTTGACCTTAATCTAATTCGAGCAGTGGAGGTCGAACATAACCGAAGCTGCCGTACTTGAACTAGATAAGAATCGATAACTAGCTTATGCTAGAGCTTGCAGTGGATGTCGAACTTAACCGATGCGGCCTTACAAACAGAAGTATAAGCCATGACGGTACTTACTGACAAGCCAAAGGTCGGCAGGACCGATACAGCCCTGGTTGTTGAAGAATTCGTTGAGATCTACACTACTACTCCTAAGGGTTGGCATGAAGCCAAAAAGTATTTGGTATTGATTGATTGAATGTTCTTTTACAATAGCCGGGGTCTAATATTTATACCTGGAATCTAAGCATGAATCCTACTCAAGTACGACTCATTACAACTTTTGGTATTAAGAGAAAACATTCCTAATTTAAGATAACTTGGACCCTAATTTTTCCCTTTTTATAGAGTCCGACATGTCTTTCCCGAGGCCAATCGTAGCTCATTGACGTTATCTGTCGATGTCATCTGAAGAGAGCCGATCCTAGTGCCATATCTGAATCAGCTGATATCGATCCTTATGCAATTAATTCCTTGATGACTCAATTTTAGAAGTTTCGAGTTCTCGCGTTCTTCTTCCAAATTTTATTGTAAACACATGCCCCCCAATTTTGGGATGAAAATAATTTTATTCCAAAATTACCATGTCTGCACCTCTGATGGGTCCGCAATCACGGGTAGAGAATCTTGATCTAGGGCCTACTATCCTTTACCTTCACCAACGTCCTTGCCTGCTCATGAGCCCATACCTCAAAAGTTTCACGAGAGCATTATTGCTTCACAGGCGCTTGGATTCATTCTTCCAGATCAACTATAAATGTCTGTCCGATTCTAACGAGAGCAACCCAACAACTCAGATATGTTTCTCTTCTGCTTGCCTCCTCGAATGTCCTTGGCTCTGCCAGACCCTATATGGTCTAATTCTTTGCTATGAGGGTCTTGAGCGGTTAGAAGAATTCTTGTGCATAGGGTGATTGTGTCGCTCATTTCAGCGCCTTGTCGAGCAAGAGAATCAGCTGCTGTGGTTAGAAGAATTCTTATGACATCACCTGAGTTTTCGCACCATGATCGTAGAGCTGTTCTAGTGTTTGCAAGGGTTAAAATGTATGGACACATTTCCCTTGTTCACTCTATCAAATGCTCATCGGGGAAACCATAGACTTCTTTCTCACGGTTTCCTAGCCACCGAGAAATCGGTTGGATATATGGACACCTTTTTAGCAGGTGGCCTTTTCTCTCCCCTGATGCCACTTTATCTGTGGGCCGATATGACTCGGTCCATGATGACCTTCGGCCTTGTGGAGATCCGGACTCCTTTCAATCCAAAGCAGTCTTAGTGGGTTGATCGTCAGTTAATGTAAACCTTTTGTATCAATCTCACGGTATCTTCTAATTATGGAAAGCAATAAGTCTGAATCCGTTGTTTTTATGATCCATTCTCTGAATTTTCGGAGTGTTGATCTATTTCTATAACTGAATTTAATTACATAACCCCGACGAAACCTATCTTCTCACCTCCCAGGTGAAAGCTCTAGTTTGGTTTTGGTGAATTGATGAAACCCTAAGTGCTAACCTAGTTTAACAAGTGATCATAAGATAGGTAGCACACTTCAAGTAGAGAAGCTTATGAAGATCATAGCATGACAATGGTGATGGCATGGCGGTGATCAAGGGCTTAAACTTGAAATGAAGAAAGAGAAAAACAAAAAGCTCAAGGCAAAGGTATAACTTGTAGGAGCTATTTTGTTTTGGTGATCAAGACACTTAGAGAGTGTGATCACATTTAGGTTTGATAGCCGTACTATTAAGAGGGGTAAAACTCGTATCGGAATGCGGTTATCAAAGTGCCACTAGATGCTCTAACTTATTGCATATGCATTTAGGATCTAGTGGAGTGTTAACACCCTTGATAATATTTGTGAAAATATGCTAACACATGTGCATAAGGTGTTTACAGGGTTGAGATGGGTTTGGGTCCCTCTCAACTCATTGCATTCGGCGCTTTTGGAAAAATGAAATGTCTATTTTCTATTGCGCCGGATGCAAAATTCTTGGTTGTTGGCACATTTGAGCAAGGGTGAAGAAGTTAGAGTTGAAATAGAGTTGGTCGAAATGATGCTGGCGTCGGTCTACTGACCGGACGCTGGATCACTCAGCGACCGGACGCTAAAAGGCTGCGTCCGGTCGAGCTGTCAGACGGCACATTGGCTAGGGTTGAGCACCGGACGCTGGCTGCGTCCGGTCAAGGTGGACCGGACGTGTCCGGTCGAAAAAACATGCCTCGGGGAGCTTACTGGAAACGACCGGACGCTGGGGCTTCAGCGTCCGGTCAGTTTTGATCGGAGCGTCCGGTCAACTTCGTAGCCGTTGAAATCTGACGAACAGCGTTTGAAGCTAGTGACGCGTGGCGTCCATCGGCCGACCGGACGCTGAGGGCCAGCGTCCGGTCAGTATGACCGGAGCGTCCGATCAGAGCGCGTTTTGCCTAGTGAAGGGGTATAACGGCTCTATTTGATGGGGGCTCTATTTATAGCCCCATGGCCGGCTGTGGCTCACACCTCTTGCACATTTTTATTGACATAGCAACCTTGTGAGCCTAGCCAAAGTACTCCCACTCATCTACATCATTGATTCATCATCATAGTGAGATTGGGAGTGATCCAAGTGCATTGCTTGAGTGATTGCATCTAGAGGCACTTAGTGATCGTGTTTCGCTGCGGATTTCGCTTGTTACTCTTGGTGGTTGCCGCCACCTAGACGGCTTGGAGCAGCGAGGATCGTCGAGCGGAGGTGGTGATTGTCTCCGGCTCCAATCGTGGTGATTGTGAGGGGTTCTTGACCTTGTCCCCGGTGGAGAGCCAAAAGGTACTTTAGTGAATTGCTCGTGGCTTGTGTGATCCTCATCTTGTGTTGGTTGTGCGGCACCCTATTGAGGGTTTGGCGTGTGAAGCCAATTAGCGCGTGAACCTCCAAGTGAGTGAATCGCCACAACGAGGACTAGCTTGCCGGCAAGCAAGTGAACCTCGGTAAAAATCATTGTGTTCATCCTTTGATTCCGAGGTGATTGGTCTCCATTGTTATTCATCTTTGTGATTGATTGGTACTTCATCTACACGGCGGTATAACTATCCTAATCACTCTCTTTACTTTACCGCAAACTAGTTGACAAGCTCTTTAGTGTAGCTAGTTGTGAGAGCTTGCTTGCTTGGTTGGTGTGGCTCTTTAGTTAGTCTTTGAGAGCACACTAACATAGAATAGTGTCTTTGCTATTGTGTGAATAGACACTATCTAAACTAGAATTGTGGTAGGTGGCTTGCTTTTTAAGTAGGCTAGCGCAACACTCGCTTCGCCTCATAATTGTCTAACCACTTTGTTAAGTGTTGTTGTAGAAATTTTATTAGGCTATTCACCCCCCCTCTAGCCATTAGGACCTTTCACCAGGCTATATATACGGGCCATGGCTGTGGATCGAAAAAAACCTGCTTCATCCCAAACCTTTTGTGTCTTTAGTGTGATTTTCTTTTCAATAGGCTCGAAGGCATGGAGAATGGTAAGAGATCTGCTGAAGAGGTCCTTGACGAGTCTATGCCACCATGCTAGCGTCTTCGTCATCAGGATGATGCAACCTGTGATCTTAGGTGGATAGACCTTCATCTGAACGCGCTGCAGGATGTTCTTGCCGTCTCGAAACATAGGTGTCGGATACCGTGAGAAGGGGTACCCTAAGCAAGACCCAAAAAAAGACTGCTTAGACTTCGTAAAGATCGAAACCAGCTAAACACCGCTGGCCTCGGCCGATTCTCCGACTCGCCCGAGGCCCCCTCACCACTGACCTCGAGCGATCCCCCACCAAAGGCCTCGGCCGGGCCGCCGACCCTCCGTCTCGCGCGAGGCGGGCTCGGCAGCACTCCGCTACCTCTTCCTTCATCCGTCCTTCTGACAAAACATCATGTCGCATTAACTCAGCCAACTGCTGCCCCTGACATCGGCCGCATGCTCGGCACAGTACAGCGGAATGGCCAACGGGACAGGAGGCAGGACTGGGCAGGGGTTACCTGCCACTGTGCTAACCACTATGCACATGGTTGACGCCCATGCCTCACTGTGCTGCCAACTCCTGCTCCGAGGACAACGCAGCGTGGGGAGCCACGTCTGGGCTACTGTGGCCTCAGAATCAGTACCCAGGACCAATAATTCCCTCCAAGGCCTCGGCAGTTGGCTTCAGGGGCTCGGCAGCCCGAGGATCCATGTCCGCCGAGCCCCCCGCGATGGCTCGGCCCCGGCATCTGCAGAGCCGTAGCTCCCTACGACGTCATCACACGATGACCAGCACGTCGCCTGGACTGGGCAGGGGTTACTCGCCACTGTACTAACCACCATGCACATGGTTGACGCCCATGGCTCACTGTGCTACCAACTCCTACTCCGAGAACAACGCAGCGTGGGGAGCCACGTCTGGGATACTATGGCCTCGGAATCAGTACCCAGGACCGATAATTCCCTCCAAGGCCTCGGCAGTTTGCTTCAGGGGCTCGGCAGCCTGGGGATCCATGTCCGCCGAGCCCCCCACGATGGCTCGGTCTCGGCATCCGCAGAGCCACTGCTCCCTACGACGTCATCACACGATGACCAGCACGTCGCCCGCTATGTCCTGCATCAAGCTGTACTGGAGCCCCACGACGCACAAGATCAAGTATGACCGGCGCGTCACTTCTGCACGACAAGGACGGGGCCACTCCATCGACCATGCCACAACAGTGGCCGGCTACAGGGTTCGGACACGCCACCCCCATTTATAGAACGCTATGTAGCAACATATAGGTTCCTGGTTCTCCCTTGGAGTATAAAAGGGAAGGACCGGGGCCATTTCTAGAGGGGGGCGACAGACAGAAAGACGAACACACCAATAGAACTACACACTTCTACGCTGCTTGAGAACAACGCCTCAAGCAGCCCGCACCACCCTCGCCGAGACCTGGGGCTAGCTCCCTCTCTCACCTAGCTTGTAACCCCCTACTACGAGCACTCCGGTGCAAGGAATACAAGATCGATCTCTCAGACTGGACGTAGGGCCTCGATTGCCTGAACCAGTATAAACCTTGTGTCTCTTTGCATCACCATCCGGGATTAGGGGCACGCAGCACAAATTCACTCGTTGGTTGAGGGACCCCCGGTTCCAAAACACCGACAGTTGGCGCGCCAGGTAGGGGGGGCTGCGTGTCGGTTTCGTCATCCCAGCAGGTTCCGGATGGCAGACCCCGTGCGACCATTGCGTCTCGGCACCGTAGTTTGGTTCGGGAGCCTAGAGTTCATGTCTCTAGGGCATGAGTACGACATGGTACTCCTCACTCCTCGAGCCCCACCGTCCGACGATGAAGTCACGCCCCGGCAGCCCAGGCGCAGGCGGCGCCCGGGCGGCCGCTCTCGCCACGCTCGCCAGGCACGACGCGAGCAAGGGCACCCCGACGCTACGCGAGCCCGGGGCGGCACGCCACTCCCCGCCGATATCCTACGACCAGCTGTTGGTACGGGGTCCCTGGCTGGGGACCTGTCTGGCCTGAGCATGGATGAAGGAAAATCGCCGGTGGCTCGCGCCGATGCCCAGTCGTCTAGCTCCGCTCCACCACTCCCCGAAGAGCCGACCCCGGCAGGGCAGAATATGGAGACGGCACCGTCTCTATACCCCTTTGGGTTGAGAAATACCACCGCCTCTTATGCCTACGCTTACGCTGCCGCTCACGAGCACCCCTCAGAACGCCGCCAGCGCTTCGCTCTCGGCCTGAGCACCTGCTCCGACTCCTCGGACGAGGACGAGGCATGGCCCGGGGTGGATTTCTCCGAACTCCACAACCCTGGGGCTTTGCGCCAGTTCTTGGCCGCAAGCGACTACTGCTTCGGTTACTCCGACTCCGACGACGAAGGCACTTACGACCCCACTCGCGAGTGTTTTCACGTCGGGCTCGGGATGCCGAGGGCAGGCGAAGAGGATGAGGGGGCAGGTAGCCGCTCCCCACTTCGTCCAGGGGCGGGCGCCATCACGCCCCCACGCAATGCCCTGCCGGCCGCACGAAATGAGAACGTCGCTCTTGCACGACCTCAGCGCCCAGACCTAGAGCAACTCCGTGAACTCCAGGCCAAGGTCGAGCAAGACCAACTCCTTCTGCAGCAGCTTCAAGACTCTCTCGAACAGGAACAGCGAGGCCGCGGCGAAGGCGGGGGAGCCCGACGAAGAGCTCGCGATGTGCATCACCGCATCCATGACGACGAAGGGAGCGAGCAACCCCCAGTCTTCAATCGCGCCAGCCAGAACATCGCGGCTGCGGCAATGCTGGTTCGCGCAATGCCCGAGCCTTCTACCACGGAGGGGCGGCGGGTCCGCGGTGAGCTCCGCGATCTCCTAGAGACCGCTGCGGTTCAGCAGGCCGAGAGTTCCACCTCCCGACAGCGCGGGGGCGCCTCGAACCTCCTCACGGCACCGCCTCGGCAGGACAGGGAAGCCCCGGCTCGTCCCGACCCCGACCGAGCGCCGATAGCCCACAGGGTCCCCGTGCTTCTGGACCGCCTCGGCAATCGACGCGAGGTGCAGGGAGACCATGAGGTGGTCAGCAGGCGACGACGCCACTATGACGAGGGGCCCGCTCGGGGCTACCACCCACACCGAGGCGGTCGCTACGACAGCGGTGAGGACCGCAGTCCTTCCCCTGAGCCGCCAGGCCCTCGGGTCTTCAGCAGGGCCATCCGCGTTGCTCCTTTCCTCGCCCGGTTCCGACAGCCGGCCAACCTCGCGAAGTACAACGGCGAGACCAACCCGGAGCTCTGGCTCACCGATTATCGCCTGGCCTGCCAGCTAGGTGGCGCGGACGATGACCTGCTCATCATCCACAATCTCCCTTTGCTCTTGTCGGACTCGGCACGAGCCTGGCTCGAGCATCTCCCTCCATCGCAAATCCACGACTGGCGCGACTTGGTTAGGATCTTCGTCGGGAACTTCCAGGGCACATACGTGCACCCTGGGAATTCATGGGATCTTAAGAGCTGTCGCCAGAAGCCGGACGAGTCTCTTTGAGACTTCATCCGACGCTTCTCCAAACAATGTACCGAGCTACCCAGCGTCGGCGACTCGGAGATCGTCCAGGCTTTCCTCTCCGGCACCACTTGTCGGGACTTGGTCCGAGAGTTAGGTCGCAATGTCCCGCGCTCTGCTGCCGCGCTCCTTGACATCGCCACCAGCTTCGCCTCAGGGGAAGAGGCTGTCGGAGCCATCTTCCCCGACGCCGATACCAAGGGTAAGCGGAGGGAAGAGGCCCCCGAGGCCTCAGCCTCCCACCTCCCTAAGAAAAAGAAGAAGGGGCGCCTAGGGAAGCAGGAGGTCCTGGAGGCTGACCTGGTCGCGACCACAGAGCGCAAGAATCCCCGAGGCCCCAAAGGCCCTAGACCCTTCGACGACATGCTCAAGAAACCCTGCCCTTACCACCAGGGCCCGGTCAGGCACGCTCTCAAAGATTGCACCATGCTACGGCGCTACTACGCCAGGCTCGGGCTCCCCGACGATGACGCCAAGCAGAAGGGCGCCGGCGGTTGGGACGAGGACAAGGACGACGGGTTCCTCGAGGTACGCAACGCTTTCATGATCTTCGGTGGGCCCTCGGCATGCCTTACGGCGCGGCAGCGCAAGAGGGAACGCCGAGAGGTCTTCTCGGTCAAAGTGGCCACCCCCCAGTACCTCGACTGGTCTCGAGAGGCGATCACCTTCGATCGAGGCACCCAAGGACGAATGGCCAAGTAGAGCGTGCCAACGGCATGATCCTACAAGGCCTTAAGCCAAGAATATTCAACCAGTTGAAGAAGTTTGGCAAGAAATGGCTTGCCGAACTCCCGTCAGTCATCTGGAGCCTAAGAAATACCCCGAGCCGAGCCACGGGATTCACACCGTTCTTCCTGGTCTATGGAGCCGAGGCCATCCTCCCCACTGACTTAGAATACGGTTCCCCGAGGCTACAGGCATACAACGAGCAAAGCAACCGCACTGCCCGTGAAGACGCCCTCGACCAACTAGAGGAAGCCCGAGACGTCGCCCTGCTACACTCAGCCAGGTACCAGCAAGCCCTACGACGCTACCAAGCCTGGCGCGTCCAAAGCCGAGACCTGAAGGTGGGCGACCTAGTGCTGAGACTGAGGCAGAGCAACAAGGGCCGCCACAAGCTGACCCCACCCTGGGAAGGGCCGTACATCGTCGCTCAAGTGCTGAAGCCCGGGACCTACAAGTTAGCCAACGAGAAGGGCGAAATCTTCACCAACGCTTGGAACATAGAACAGCTACGTCGTTTCTACCCTTAAATTTCCAAACGTTGTTTACATTGTTTCTCGAAATACAATAAAGAAGCGTTCTTAGTTGTTATAATCTTTCGAGGAACCCCCTTATAGACAAGACGATTGTATAGAACCTAAGGACCGTATGATCGTCTCAAAGGCGAAAAGGCCTGTCGAGCCGTGAGAACGGCCTACGCCTCTGGGCTACGGCAGCTCCCTCACCACCTTTTCACCCAAAGGACAGCGTAGGCTCCGAGGAAGTTCTGTGCAGAGAGCTTGTCTATCAATAGGGGCTCGACGTCACAATAGCACTATAAGGGAGACTCGGCTCCGCCTCTGCAAAGCCGAGCCTCCCTCGGGGGCTAAAAAGGGGGAACCCCCTAAGTCCCGAACACCGTTTGTTAATGGTCTTTCAAAAAATTCCTACGCCAAACTCTCTCGCGCTCCGACGGGACCTTCACAAGAAACCCAAAGACCAAAAGCTTGTCTCGAGGCCAAAGGGCCGATCGAGTCATGAGAACGGCCTATGCCTCTGGGCTACGGCAGCTCCCTCACCACCCTTCGCCGAAGGACGGCTTAGGTCCCGAGGGATTTCTTTGCGGGTTCCCAAGATCGAGACAGAGGGCACAGGCTCGGAAGTAGAACAGAAAATGGTTAAAAGACGCACATACGCAAATACTTTAAAGGCCTCGACGGCCACACAGACGTCACGGTATGACAACTAACCCAATCCGGTTACATGGCCCCTTTTGGCCCAGGTCAAAGCTCAAGGATCGGCGGCCGGCGCGGGAGGGACCACCTCTTCTTCAAATAGACCGGCCAGCGCTGTGCCAGGTGCCTCGGCCGCCTCCAACAACTTCACGACCTCCGCATCAGCCTCCTTGTCATCTTCTGGCAACACATAGCCGTCGCTGACAGCCTCGAGGTTGATGGCATAGTGCGAGGAGACGATGGCCAGGGCGCGCTTGACACCCGTGTGCAACGCCCCCCGGAGCCTCTCGTGGACGCGGCCGCTCAACGCAATCAGGCGGCTCCCAAGGGAGCTGGCTGATTGGACCTCCTCGACGTCCAGGGCCTCGCAGGCGGTACGGACAGCGCTGCGTAGCGCCTCGTGCTCCCGGACCTCAACATCCAGCGCCGCTTGCGCTGCGACGGAGGCCTCAGCCGCCTGGGAAGCCTCTTTCTCCAGATCTACGTCGCAACGAGGGGTCAGGAGTCAAACACGAACCGGAACAAATGAAACAAGGAACACGGTTCAGCGGAACTTACCCTCGGCCTTGCTCTTCCAGGCTAAGACCTCGACCCGAGAGGCCTCGGCCGCCTTGGTAGCCTCTGCCAAGGCGACTTTCGTCGCCTAATGCTCGCTCTGCTCCGCACCCAGCTGCCCGGCTGTGGCCTTCGCAGAGGCCGTCGCTTCTTGGGCCCGAGACCTGAAGGAGTCTCGCTCCTCCTCCAGTTCCTTGATCTTCGCCACCAGAGGGGCAGACTGCCCCTTAGCCGTGACCAACTCGGCCTGAAGGTCAGCACAATGAAGGCGGAGGTCCTCCACTTCCGCACTCCGCGCCGACAAAAGCCCCTGGGCATCGCCAAGCAGGCCCTTCTGCCGCCGGAGCTGGTCCCAGATATCCCTCTCCCTTCGTAGGAACACCGATTTCCCAAGGGACCGGGTCTCGAGCTCCTAAAGAGGTAAAAAACGCACGTCAAACACTGCGAGGGGGCTCGAAGAGAAAACAACTCGGCACAAGAGACGAAAGTACTTACCTGAGTGACACCAGGCAAGTCCCCTTCCATAACAGTCATCGCTGTCTGCAGCGACCGCACTGCCAGTTGGCGGTACTGCTCGAGGGTATCCCACCGCCCCCCCTCTGCGATATCTTCAAGGGCGAACACAGGCTCCCCCTCGGGATCAGCCTGGTTCCGCCAGAAAACACGCGGGAAGTTCCACCCACGGGGCTCAGGCCGTAGCCGGGCAAGGGCCGAACTCCCCTCGGCGGGATCTAGGACTGGCTGCTCCGCGGTACTGGCCGCCTCGACGTCCGCCGCCTCCTTCCCTCGGGAGGAATCATCAGACGAGATTGTCTGAACCAGGGGTGGCGCCAAAACTTGCTCCGTCTCCACCTCCATCGCCTCGGCCTCGATGGACCCGGGGGCTCTGGCCTCCGCCATCTCTACCTCGGTGGCCCCGGCGTCCACCGCCCTGACTTCAGAGGTCTTGGGGGCTCTGGCCTCACCCTCAATGGCCTCGGCAATGGTGGACGCCCCAGGCTCCTTCGCCCCAAGACCCACGACATCGCGAGGCGTGGGCTCCTCCTCCTCCACTCGCTCCGCGGCCGCCTCGGCACCCTTTTCCTGGGCAGCCGCCTCCTCCGAAACGGCCCCGCCCGACGCCGCGCCACGCTGCACGCTAGCCTGCGCCTCCGCTGCCTGATGGGCGAAGGAGCTAACGTTCACCTTGAGCGCCTTACGGGGCGCCAAGGCAGGATCTTCCACCAGATGCGTCTGGCTGGAAGCAAAGACACTCCCAAGGTCAGCATGCGACCAAGGGGCAAACAAGAAGTACTACGGACTCCACCAGAAAAGACGCTTACCGCGAATGGGGATGCAGCCGCTTCGACACCGCTAGCCTCCTCTGCAACGGCGGTGGTGGTGGCAGCAGCGCGGCCTCGGTGTCCACCGGTGCCAGCTGGCCTCCGTCGGACCTCGGCACCTCCTCGACCCTTCGCGGAGACAATGGGGTCACCCCCACCGTCGCTCGCTCCACCTCCACCGTCGAACCCATCGGGCTGACGGCACGCTCCTCCGACACCCGCGCCTCGGGTGTGTCGGCCTCGGCCCCGGGACGGGCCGCCACCGGCCCCGGGACACCTCCTCCTCCTAGGGGCGTCAGGCTCCTTGCCGGCGCCCCGGGCACCATCTCCCTAATGTCGGGGAGGTGTTCCAGGTAGGCCGTCCCCACCTCGCGCCCGCCGCCGTCGCCCGAAGAATCCGACACCGACGACGAGGGAGACGGCTCCAACGGGAGACCGTCGAGCTTCTGACGCCGGCGACGGGCGTCCAGCTTTTCGCGCGTGAGGAGCTTCTTCGTGCGCTTCGCCTCCCTGGCATCTTTCTTCTTTTTCTCCCCCTCGGCGCGGGCCCTGTTCACGGATCGCCGCCGGGCGTCCTCGGGAACGGGCGGCGGAGAGCCTCGCACGTCTCTTATCCCCTGTGGGAACGACGAAGTAAGACAACGGACAAAAAAGGCGAAAAACAAGAAGGCCGCGAAAGCCTCGGCAACATCCAACTTACCAGCGAGACATACCCCCGCGACGGGCGCATCGGGAACGGCATCAAATCGTCAATCTTTGGCTTCCCGTCTACCGCCTCTCTCACCTGACGCAGGGTCTCGTCGTCGGTAAGGGCGAAGGCGGACATCTTGATACCGGCGATCGGATCGCTCGGGGTCATCTCGAACAGCCGCCGCCGCCGGGCCATCAGCGGCAACACCCTCCGGCGGTGAAAAGCCGCCACGACCACAGCCGCCGAAAGGCCGTGGTCACGCAGCTTCCCCAAGGCCCGCAAGAGCGGCTCCAGCCTAGGCTGATCAACCTTGATAACGCCGTATCCCCATTTCTCTGGCTGACTCTCTACAACCCGCCCGGTATAAGGAGGAAGTCCTCCGTCGTCATTGCGGAGGTAGAACCAGCCGTCGTACCAACGACGGTTGGACGATGACAGCTGGGCCGGGATGTAGAGGGACTGCCGGTCTTGGCGCACATGAAGGGTGTAGCCACCGGCCCTCTGCACCTTCCGAGCCCCCCTCGCTCCCCCCGGCTTGGTGGTGAACGTCGCTCGGAACAAGTGGAGCCACAACTCCCAGTGGGGAGCGATCCCCAAGTACCCCTCGCAGACGGCGACGAAGATGGCCGCCTGCGCGATGGAGTTGGGGCTGAAATTGTGAAGCTCCACGCCATAGTAATGCGGGAGCGCCCGCATGAACTGATCCACCGGCGACCCGAGGCCTCGCTCGTGGAAGACGACGAAGCTCACCACATAGCCGTCGCGCGGCCTCGGCTCCGACTCGTTCCCCGGAGCGATCCACTCCGGCTCGTCAGGGTCGGTGATCAGGCGAAGAAGACCGGCCTCCACGAGCGACTGCAGCTTCTCCTCGGTGACGTCGGACCGCTCCCAGGGATCCGCCGGGAAGATGACGGGACCACCAGCCATTGCGCGGCGGAGGACACTGCTACGGCGGTAATCTCTCTCCCTCTTTCTTTCAGTCTCTCGCTTTCGCCCTTCTCCTCCCCGGCGCTCTATGCTCTCAGCAACGGCACGGAGGCAGCAAAAGCGAATGCGGAAAAGGTAAGAAGGGGAAGGGCGAGGTTCTTTGCGTATTTATGCAGGGACAAGACGAAACCACCGGGCGACGAAATCGGGGAAGTTTCCCCCAAAAAATCCGGCGCGGTTATCTAGATCCGGTCTTACCGCCCACGCGCCCACTCCCTCCTCATTAAATCACGCGTGCAGATACATCCCGTCGGCTGACGCCACGTCGCATCCAACCGCAGCAGCAGCAGGCGCCGTTTCGCCTCCCCAAAAAAGCCGCCTCAAAAGACACGTCTGCCGTTATTAGCCGTAGGGAGAGAAATAACCCCCCCCCGATTCCTTTCAGGCAAAGGAACTGGGCACCGAGCCCGCTACGGTCCAGGGGTTCGAAGGCTGGGCCCTTAGGGGTTTCGACAGCCGCCCCAGGGCAACAGAGTCAGGGGTGACTACGGGCGAGCCTATACGAGGCTGAGGCCCAAGCAAGTGAAACGCTTGGGACGCCCTGTGTCGTGTCCGAGACCGGTAGGGAGGTCTCCGAATGGGATCCCACCGTAGGGAGGCACCGAGCCACCGAGGCCCAGCGAACGGCCTCGGCACCCACTAGAGAAACCCTCCGGTACTCTTGGAGCGCGTCTCCGGACCGCTAGCCGACCCCCAGCGAACGGGGTACGGGCCTCCACTCGGACTTACCCGATAACAGCTCACCGGAAATGCCATCGCTCGCGCCCACCGAGGGTAGCGTGGCACATTCCACCCCTCCTTCCGAGCGAAAAGGAAGCGCGAGGGTCGAATAAAAAGTCAGGAGAATCCTTGACGGCCCTCTTGCTCCGCGCAGAGGCTAAGGGACTCTTCCTGCAAAACATTGCCGAGGCCCAGCGACTTAGGCTCGCACACGAGGGGGCTCGGCAAAACAAACCCTCCTTCCGAGCGAAAAGGAAGCGCGAGGGTCGTTCAAAAAGCCAGAAGAACTCCTGACGGCCCTCTTGCTCCGTGCAGAGGCTAGGGAGCTCCTTCTGCAAAAGACGCCGAGACCCCGCGACCTAGGCTCGCACCCGAGGGGGGCTCGGCAGACAGACCCTCACGCGCGAGGGGCGAACCAAAAGCCAGGGGGACCTCTGACCGCTCTCTCGCTCCGTGCGAGAGACTCGGGGGCTCCTCCTGCAACTTTGCCGAGACCCAGCGGCTCAAGCTCGCACACGAGTGGGCTCGGCAAACAGCCCCCCGTCCGAGCGAAAAGGACGTGCAGGGGACAGACAAAAAAGTCAGGAGGACCCCTGACCGCCCTCTCGCTCTGTGCAGAGGCTCGGGGGCTCTTCCTGCACCCAAGATAAAGACAAAGCGACCCAAGCCCGTTACGGTCCAGGGGTTCGAAGGCTGGGCCCCCAGGGGTTTCGACAGCTGCCCCAGGGCAAAAGAGTCAGGGACGACTACGGGCGAGCCTGTACGAGCGCGCCCTGTGTCGTGTCCGAGACCGGCAGGGAGGTCTTCGAATGGGATCCCACCATAGGGAGGCACCGAGCCACCGAGGCCCAGCGAACGGCCTCGGCACCCACTAGAGAAACCCGCCGGTACTCTTGGAGCGCGTCTCCGGACCGCTAGCCGACCCCCAGCGAACGGGGTACGGGCCTCCACTCGGACTTACCCGATAACAGCTCATCGGAAATGCCGTCGCTCGCGCCCACCAAGGGTAGCATGGCATCTTCCACCCCTCCTTCCGAGCGAAAAGGAAGCACGAGAGTTGTACAAAAAGCCGAGGGAACCCCTGACGGCCCTCTCGCTCCAGGCGGAGGCTAAGGGGCTCTTTCCGCAGCATCATCGAGGCCCTGTGATCCGAACTCGCACCCACGGGCACGGCGAACACAATGAAAACCCCTCACTCGAAAGAGAAAAAAGCCCCTGAAGAAGTGAAATCATTCCTCCAGGGCCTCGGGGGCTACACCCGGCGGGTGCGCTCGCACGCACCCACCGAAACCTCGAGTACAAAACACCATCCCGACAGGAACTATCAAGAGCCAATTCTCGTCAGAACCTCAGGGGGAGTGCCTCCACTCCCCCAAGGCTCGGGGGCTACTGTCGGATACCGTGAGAAGGGGTACCCTAAGCAAGACCCAAAAAACGACTGCTTAGACTTCGTAAAGATCGATCCAGCTAAACACCGTTGGCCTCGGCCGATTCTTCGACTCACCCGAGGCCCCCTCACCACTGACCTCGAGCGATCCCCCACCAAAGGCCTCGGCCGGGCCGCCGACCCTCTGTCTCGCGCGAGGCGGGCTCGGCAGCACTCCGCTGCCTCTTCCTTCATCCGTCCTTCTGACAAAACGTCATGTCGCATTAACTCAGCCAACTGCTGCCCCTGACATCGGCCGCATGCTCGGCACAGTACAGCGGAATGGCCGACGGGACAGGAGGCAGGACTGGGCAGGGGTTACCCGCCACTGTGCTAACCACTATGCACATGGTTGACGCCCATGCCTCACTGTGCTGCCAACTCCTGCTCCGAGGACAACGCAGCGTGGGGAGCCATGTCTGGGCTACTGTGGCCTCGGAATCAGTACCCAGGACCAATAATTCCCTCCAAGGCCTCGGCAGTTGGCTTCAGGGGCTCGGCAGCCCGAGGATCCATGTCCGCCGAGCCCCCCGCGATGGCTCAGCCCCGGCATCTGCAGAGCCGCAGCTCCCTACGACGTCATCACACGATGACCAGCACGTCGCCCGGACTGGGCAGGGGTTACCCGCCACTGTACTAACCACTATGCACATGGTTGACGCCCATGCCTCACTGTGCTGCCAACTCCTACTCCGAGAACAACGTAGCGTGGGGAGCCACGTCTGGGATACTGTGGCCTCGGAATCAGTACCCAGGACCGATAATTCCCTCCAAGGCCTCGGCAGTTTGCTTCAGGGGCTCGGCAGCCTGGGGATCCATGTCCGCCGAGCCCCCCATGATGGCTCGGCCTCAGCATCCGCAGAGCCGCTGCTCCCTACGATGTCATCACACGATGACCAGCACGTCGCCCGCTATGTCCTGCATCAAGCTGTACTGGAGCCCCACGACGCACAAGATCAAGTATGACCGGCGCATCACTTCTGCACGACAAGGACGGGGCCACTCCATCGACCATGCCACAACAGTGGCCGGCTATAGGGTTCGGACACGCCACCCCCATTTATAGAACGCTATGTAGCAACATATAGGTTCCTGGTTCTCCCTTGGAGTATAAAAGGGAAGGACCGGGGCCATTTCTAGAGGGGGCGACAGACAGAAAGACGAACACACCGATAGAACTACACACTTCTACGCTGCTTGAGAACAACGCCTCAAGCAGCCCGCACCACCCTCGCCGAGACCTGGGGCTAGCTCCCTCTCTCACCTAGCTTGTAACCCCCTACTACGAGCACTCCGGTGCAAGGAATACAAGATCGATCTCTCAGACTGGACGTAGGGCCTCGATTGCCTGAACCAGTATAAACCTTGTGTCTCTTTGCATCACCATCCGGGATTAGGGGCACGCAGCACAAATTCACTCATTGGTTGAGGGACCCCCGGTTCCAAAACACCGACAATAGGGTTGACTCCACTCAAGCGAGGCTGGCCAAGACCGAGGCTAGAATCATGGGTGAGATGCCCACCATAATTTTCTATTTTTCTTAGTTTCATCTTCAAGATCTTAATTATCTCTCCCTCGAATCTTTCTAGACCTATCGGCCAAGTTGGAAAGCCTCCAATCAGCTGCAGAGTATGCGGCAGGATTCGTCAACGCTAGGGGTGCTGTGCCGGTGGTTCGCCTGTATGATGTCCCAAACCGTGTCAGAGAGGTTGCCCTCCACAATGTTCGTCATGGTACTGCCATGGCATTGGTTGTCGCGCAAGCTCGTTCTGTCCACGAGCTTCGACTTCTTCCTCATGGTTTCCTAGCCACCAAACACCCTAAGGACCATGATAGTGTTCCCTATCCTTTAGCTTGTAATAGGAGAAGCTATCAAACAATCTCTTCGTTCTAAGTGGCTTCTCTTTTGCCCTATACTCTTGTTCCATGTACCAATTTGTCTGTGTTTGTTTTTTGTTTTATAGGCGATACAGATCATATCGGCTTTTACCCCTTCGGATCTATTTTTTGAACTAGAGGCGATATCCTTCTGGTATTGGCTATTAGAGCCGGTGATTGAACAGATCGGCTATCAAGTATTAATCCAAACGTTAGGATAATATTTCTTTAGGTATTTTTC
Organism: Miscanthus floridulus; assembly: GCF_019320115.1. Lineage (NCBI taxonomy): Eukaryota > Viridiplantae > Streptophyta > Magnoliopsida > Poales > Poaceae > Miscanthus > Miscanthus floridulus. The sequence continues at coordinate 16,913,655 of NC_089596.1, forward strand.
ATTGATTGCTCTGTCAAACTCCTCTTCTCCTCCTAGTGTTTCCAAAATATAAGCATTACTAGATGCACAATGTTTAATCCAATAAGGTCCTTTCCAATTAGGTGACCACTTGTCGAACTTGCTGTCTCTTAACCCGATCAGTAATTTTACCTTCTAGACCAAGTCCTCTTCAAAAAATTATTTGCTCTTGACCTTTTATTGTAATACTTCGCAATCCTTAGCTTATTGGCTTCGATATTCTCAAGAGCACGTAGTCGATGGCAACTTAAGTCTTCTAGGTCATCCATCATAAGATTCTTATAAACTTCGGCTAACAAATCATTTTGCATCGTGACACGCCTCGATCCAGTTTGAATTTCTCAGGGAAGACTGCATTATGACCATACACAAGTTCATAAGGTGACACTTTAATCGATCCATGATAGGCCATCCTATATGTCCATAATGCCTCATTAAGCGTTGAATGTCACTTCCTTGGCTGCTCTTCGGTCTTTTTCTTGATCAGCTTAATCATAATTTGATTGGACACCTATGTTTGGCTATTAGCCTGAGCATAGTAAGGAGAAGAATTTAATAACTTAATTCCCATACTGGCAGTAAAATTTTTGAATTCTTCTTATAAAAACATTGTCCCTGATCTGTAGTGATAGTTTGAGAAATTCCAAAACGATACACAATATGCTCCTTGACGAAATCTACCATGCTCTTTGAGGTTACCGTCTTCAAAGGAATTGCCTCAACCTACTTAGTGAAATAATCTGTTGCTACCATTATGTCATTTACTTGAAGGCGGAAAAATCTGGCCAATTAGATCAATTCCCCAACCTCAAAACGGCCATTGTTTGATTATTGGATTTATAGCCGATGCGGGCGATTTCTGAATATTACCAAAACATTGACAATCCTGGCACCCCTTATAATATTCAAAACAATCTTCCAATATTGTTGGCCAGAAATATCCAGTCCTGCGAATAATCCACTTCATCTTATAAGCCGATTGATGAGCTCCACATATCCCTTCATGCACTTCACCCATCAACACTTTAGCCTCTTCTTGATTTAAGAATTTAAGCAACGCCCTATCGACTGCCTTGTAATATAGCTAATCATCTAACAAAACATACTTAGTCGATTTATACCTTAGTTTCCTGGTAACCTTCTGTGATGGATTCTTAAGGTAGTCGATTATTTCAATTCTCTAATCATTATTCAAGGCCTCACTACTTAAGACCTCTTGAAACACTCGATACCCTAATGCACTTTGAGCTAAACGATTAGCCTCTTGATTCTGTGCTCTCGGAATATGCTGAAGAGAAACATGAGAAAATTCCTTGAGTAACCTTTGGTACTCATCATAGTATCCCCTCAGAGTATCTTCTTTACATTCATATAGGCCGATCAACTGATTAATAATTAACTGTGAATCTCCAAATATTTCAATTGCCTCGGCCTTTACTTCATGAAGAAGTTGAAACCCCTTAAGAATAGCTTCATATTCTGCTTGGTTGTTGGTAATCATTGGTTCAGTTGGAAAAGCAAACTCAAAACTTGGCCCCCCGAGGTGAAATAATAACAATACCAATGCATCCACCTTGCTCACATGATGATCCATCAAAGAATAACGTCCAAGGTACCGGCTCTATATAGCCAATACTTGGCTTATGATGCTGGGTGACAAAATCGACTATTACTTGCCCTTTGACTGTTTTAACTGATTCATACCTCAAGTCAAATTCTGACAACGCAAGAATCCATTTTCCCATTCTCCCATTTAATATCGACATCGATAGCATGTGCTTGATCACATCAGCCTTGGAAACAACTGTACACTCAGCCGATAGCAAGTAATGTCGCAACTTAGTGCAAGAGAAATATAAGCACAAGCATAATTTTTTAATAGGAGAATATCTTGTTTTTGGATCCAAAAGTCTTCTACTTAGATAGAAAACAACTCGTTCTTTTCCTTCAAACTCTTGCATTAAGGCCGATCCAATCATTGGGTCACCGGCTTAAAAGGCTTACCTTGCTGAGGAGGGACCAACACGGGTGAACATTTAATGTATTTTTTTATCTCCTCAAACGTCTTTTATTGTACGTCACCCCACTTAAATTCTTGATCATTTTTCAACTTCAACAAGGGAGAAAATGACAGAACCTTTTTCGATAAATTCAAAATAAACCTCCTGATAAAAATAATCTTACCAAGCAAAGATTGTAACTCTATTTTAGTACTCGGGGGCACTGCTTCATCAATTGCTTTCATACTTTTTGACCAATTTTGATTCCTCTTTCGTGGACCATAAAACCCAAAAATTATTCAGCTGATACTCCAAAGGCACACTTATTGGGATTCATCTTTAGACCACGTTTTCTTGTGCACTCTAAAGTCTTCCGCAAATCAGCTAGATGTTCCTTGTACCCCTTAGATTTTACCATCACATCATCAATGTAGATTTCAATAATCCTACCGATCAACTTATGAAAAATATAATTCATCGTCCTCTGATAAGTTGCACCAGCATTCTTCAGACCAAATGTCATCACAACCCATTCAAATAAACCGATTGCGCTAGGGCATCTAAAAGCTATTTTTGCTACGTCGTCCTCAGCCATAAAAATTTGATTATATCCTGCATTGCCGTCCATGAAACTAATAACCTTGTGCTCGGTTGTTGCATCTATCAACATATCGGCTATCGGCATCGGATAACCATCCATGGGTGTAGCCTTGTTTAGATCTCTGAAATCGATGCAAACTCTTAACTTTTCATTCTTCTTATACAAAGGAACAACATTCGATATCCACTCTGCATATCGGCATGGTCGGATAAATTTCGCTTCTAGCAATCTTTCAGTCTCTTTTTTTATATCATCAAGGACATTTGGGTTGAATCTCCTCGGAGCTTGTTTAAATGGCCGATATCCAGGTTTTATTCTTTTATGCTCAATAATCTTCAAGGACATTATGCTCAACAATTGATCGGTCTAGACCAGACATCTCATAATTTTTTCAAGCAAAACAATCTTTAAATTCTTTTAATAAATCTACCAACTCTTGCTTATACTTAAGACCCAACTTAGCACTTACATACATCGGCCTAGTTCTATCTCTAGAACCAATATCTATTTCTTCTAATTCATCGGTCGACGTAAAGCCATGTCCTAGTTTACCATCCGTACCATCTATTGGATTATCCATTAAAACAAACTCTCAGCTTGGATCGGCTGTTGGCTTTCATTATTGACTTTAATGAAGCCTCATTCCCATAACTTGCTAGAAAAACATTCAAGCCTTCTAGCTCCCAATACATTGGATCAGCTATTGCGATACTCACAGATTTATCAGCGTGAACCAACTCAACATTATCTCCATGCCATTGAATCAAACATTGATGCATGGTCGATGATACACAACAATTTGCATGAATCCAGTCATGACTAAGGAGTAAACTGTATGAACCTTTTCCATCAATAATGAAGAATGTGGTGAGCAAAGTCTTACTTCCTATTGTCAATTCGACGTTCATTGCCCCCTGGTCTTAGATGTATTACCTCCAAAATCCTTAAGCATCATGTTGGCCTCAATCAAATCTCCTGTCCCTTGCCAAGTTTACGAAAAGTGGTATAAGGCATAAGATTGACAGAAGCTCATCCGTCCACCAACATTTTGCTCATCGGGTTCCCATCAATAAAACCTTTTACATATAAAGCCTTTAAGTACCGATGCTTGACTGGCTTATCGAATATAGCTTGTTGTATTACTGATAACTTGGCAACTATTTTCTCATACTCCTATTCATCAAAATCTGAATAGACTTCTTGGTTTGCTAGAGCTCTAAATTCCGACAGCAATAGAAAAGTCATTTGAATATTAGCCGATGGTTGACCCCTATCGGCTATTTGTTTAGCACGCCACACTTGAGGTCTACCAGCCGCCTGAGCCCGTTCTAGCTCTCTGTTCCTTAGGTGTTGAATCTAGCCTTCTTTGCAATTGCTGACCCATCTATGGATTAAAATTTTGGGTACCTTGATACCCTGGATTTGGAATCATATGAAGGGTATTGTAATCTGCTCCATAATGATATCCTCATGAAATTTCTATCTGTTGGGTCCTTTGCTGGTTTGCTGCTTGGAGTCTCTGGTTAAAAATGTTAGGATCTATATCTCTACTAATCCTTTGAACTGATGGCGCTATTTTTTGAGCCGACGGCGGTATTTGGCCTGATGTGCTAAAATTAACCATTTGGTTCTGAACTTGTCCTGTCGGCTATTGCACATAGTGCACTACTGATCCAGGATTACTTTGTACTTGATTGGTAGTGGTACCTTGAACTTGCTCAGATGAGCTCTGAACTGCCTGGATATCATCATTACCAGTTAGTGCTGCTTCTTGATGGCTAGTATCGGCTTGATTAGTCCCTTGAGCCGACGGATGTGGAATGTTGTAATAAGCTGGCCCAACCTGATCAATTGGAAATCCATGAAACACCTCTTTCACGGTGTTGTGGAATGTGTTCAAGAAAATTGTATTATGGTTCAATATGGCATCATGAACAAATTTGTTTACAACATCTATGAAGAAATGTCTATCTTCAGCTTCGTCTGTATCTGACTGCTCATGCAACAAAACTCTTGGTAGCGGATATTTCTGAACAACTTTATTATCACGTGTCTTGGTGTAGGACAACAAACACTTGTTCTGTAATTCTTCTATGGCTTTATTGATGACATCTTTATCCTCATCAGGTAGGTCTTCATAAGGCACCATAAGGATGTCGCTGTTGTTGTGAGTTGCCATGACGATTGTGGGGTCCCACCGGACGTGCCAGAACGTGTCGGCGCAAAAACATGTCAATGCACCTAGCACACAGTAAGCCAGAAGGATCTGTTTGATGGAGCAAAGCTAGAGATACGCTTGGCTTCGACGCAGGACCAGTCGACCCTATGAATTCCTAAAGGTGTGCCAGTCAATTTGACCTGCAATTGATAAGGAGAGAAAGTTTATCAGTAAATTAAGGTGGAACATGCCGGTTTTGCCCAGACAGTTCCAAGTGTGCCGCTTCGGAAGCAGCTAGACGGGAAAATCGACTAAATAGCCGATACATGAAGAAATCGACTGTTTACTGACTGTAAAGTTCATGGGTTGCGATTGATTTTATGATGACAAGTACAATGCATGCAAATATAAGTAACATCATCAGCTAGGTGAATATTACCGGTGTAAAGCATTAAGCCGATGAGTTTAACGAGAAAGGATATAACATGCGAACAAATCGACTATCTAGTACAAATGGGTCTACAAACGCTCTGAATCTAATCTGTTACCATCAACAGTCTCTAGGTGCTAGAGCGCATCCTTGAACGTCGTCTACATCCACGTCGCAACGGCACTGTGCCTTAGTACCTCATCAAGTGGTCCGGCCAAAGTCGAGGACAAAGCGGGAGCAGTAGGGAATTTCTTCCCTCACGACCCAGACAAAGCCGATGATGGAGGGTGTCGGGTAGAGCTCCTCGTGGCGGCAGCGGAAGGCGGGTCAGCGAGGATGCGGCGCCAGCGCTTACTGACGAGTGAGGCACGGAGGAGGCATGCGGGGTCGTCCGGTGGGTGGCGGAGGAATGCCTCGCCGAGTAGGTCATCCGCTAGATCGGGCGGCGACAGCGGCATGGTTGTGGTCGCTCGGTCGATCGAAGAAAGCGAGGAGAGGGTTTGTGATTTGGGGATCTAGGGATTGGGACATGATCAAGGGAAGGCGAAACACAGAAGCGCAAGCGCGATTGTGAACTGCGATTCTGTGAAGTGGCCTACTGGCTACTGCTGCTGCTACCAGGTTCGGTTGGACCAGGTAGACGGTGGCGGAGAACCGGAGCCCAGAGGTCGTTTGCCTCCGTGACATTTTTATTTTATGATTAATCTTTTTATTTAAAAATATACGTAGTATATTTTATCGATAGCGTTCTCCAAAATATAATTTCAAATCTAACCCTTTTAGCTGCGTCTCATAAATTGACACAATAAATCTGCTAGTCGCGTGAATTTTCCGTATCTTATCATTGCTCTAGCTTAACCCGACACCGTCCAGAATAGAAGGACATAAGCGTGTGTTGTTCGGAGACATATGAAGACGGAATGAATGGTTCCGTCCCTCGTTTTCTGGATAGGATCATCATCGTCTTGTGTTTGGTTGTAGGGGGACAGAACACGAGACGTGCCGATACATGGGTCCATTCGTCATCCTAATGATTTTCTCTTTCTTCCTTGATCGTTAGGAATTTTCGTTGGTAGCTCACCCGCCCTCAACCCCTCCCCCCAACACCTGCTCGCCGCCACTAGCTCGTCCGCGCATGCCATTCTGATCTAGTGCGGCTCACCCATGCGTGCCACTCCGTCGCCGGTGCACCCACCGGCGCTTGCCCCTCCACAACCTCATCTCCCAATGCTACCGCCATGACTTGCCCGGGTCGCTCCGCCAATTGCTAACGCTCGGCCCACGCCTGCCGCTGGCTTGCCAGACGCCCTCGTGTCGCATGAGCTACTTCGATGTCGGCTCGTTGACCTGAGCTCGCCTCACAAACGTCATTGTGCGGCCTCCCTCGTTCGGCACTCAGTCATCATGCGCGAAGGGGGGTAGAAAGGGATGAGCTTGTGCCCTTGTTTTCGAGGGACAGGGACAACCTCGATTTGGTCCATAAAAGAGCACTTGCCCTTTAAGGGCAAAAAATGTCCCCGTCTGGTTCCCATTTGGTTCAACTATTTCATGTAGTCTTAAAAAGAGCTGTTGCACAATTGAAGCCAGCCAACCAGATATCTAATCTCCGGTTCCCTCCCTATACACATTCCAGTGTGTTTGATTGCTATACTGTCATAGTTGCTTGCAATAGGTAGAATTTTATTTAGTTCTCATACTTGCTACAGTACAGTCACCTTATCTTTATTAGGATGAGCTTACCTGTATTACTTTTGCTAGGTGTGCACCTGTTAGGACGAACCACCAGTTGCCTTCACTATCGGTGTAGGCTCCCTCATAGTGAGGGCAGAGGTGTCAGCCACACGCCACCACGGACAGTCATAGTAGGGGTCAAAACGAGCATGAGCACAACAAAAGCCTGCATTTTTGCGCCTCTCGGACATGCTCACGTAGATCTGTTGTTGCCGCACATGAGAACGAGGTTAAAGGGGAGCGTGCTCTTCACACCCCTCGCTGATAGGCATCTCCACTGGCGGAGCCTCACGGAGGCGATGGGCGCAGCTGCTGATCTGTAGCCAGTTACAGTGCTCGCAATCACAGAGGAGTGCTAGGGTAGCTCAAACTGCAGAAGACTGCGGCTAGTGTTTTTGTCCAATCACATTTATGATTTGATTTCCCATCATAGGCCTTGTTTAGTTCCTTCATAAAAGTTTACATCCTATTACATCAAATATTTGGACGTATACATGGAGTATTAAATATAAACTAAAAAATAACTAATTGCACAGTTTGCGACTAATTTGCGAGATAAATCTTTTAAGCCTAATTAGTCCATGATTTGACAATGTGGTGCTACTGTAACACATGTGCTAATGACGGATTAATTAGGCTTAATAAATTCGTCTCGCGGTTTACTGACGGTCTGTAATTTATTTTTTTTATTAGTATCCGAACACCCCATGCGACACCCCATGTGATACCCGATATGACACCCCAAAACTTTACATCCTGAATTTAAACAAGGCCTTAGACATGAAAGTAGTACTGGTACGTGGTACAGAGCACCACGACTGGAATACATTGAGATGCCCTACTTTCATATTTTGTTAATTCCTAAATTGAGTAAGCTTTGCTAGGTAGTTCTATTTTAACGTGAGAACTCCCATTGGCACTACTAGGATACTAGCTGGCACCACCGAGAGCTTGCCTGTTGCCCCTAAGATTGTCTCCAACAACCGTTACCTAAAATACAAGACCTATTTCACATTTGGATAGCGCTATAGGCAAATGGTTCAATACCTATTTTTGGACTTCTCTAACAACAAGACCCAAAAGAGAACCTATTCTGCAAATAGGTCTACAGGAGAGAGGATACTCGATGTGGGTTATCTCTCTCCTGACACCCAAAATGGGTCCTCGATATAGGTACTCTATTGAAGGCTATATGTATTATGTTGGAGACCCATTTTGAGTTTAGGTCTCCTGTTGAAGACAGCCTAAGGCGAGTTTCTCATCACCATCCCCCCCCCCCCCCCACACACACCTTGATTCTAGTTCACGCTCCGCCATTGGGCATCTCTGTCATTGAGGGTGCGGGTCATCCTGCTCCACATTCCTCCAGTGAGACCCTCCCCCTCCTTGTCCTGTTTTGCAAGAATCTCTGACAACGACTTCTGATGAGTAAGCAACATCGATGGCGACTGAGAAGCGCAGCGCCAACGAGGATGTCTCTAATCACCACCGGGAGATGAGGCAAGCGTGAGCGCCAGCCTGGCTCTGCAAAAATAGCCCCCACTGTATACCTAGCTTGGCGGGCTATGGGTGGTCCAAATAACCCCTAGCCGGCATTTTGAAACCTGAACTGAGGATACACACCCAAACAAACACCCTCGTCAAGTTCAATCATGGGTGAGGCCACACATCTAGAGTCTCAACCAATGTGAGACTGGGCAAGTTATCCTAGACCAAGCTACGAATGGCCTGACGAGGATTGTTTGGTTGTGAGCTAGGCTAGCTCGCCTAAACCAAGCATCCATCTTAGACGTTTGATTTTAGATGCTTAGAGCTGCAGAGCTCTCTAGCAGGGTTCGAACCAAATATCCTCTAACCTGCACCATCCTTATTAAAAAATAAGGGATTTTCGTGTTTTTGCCCCTACTTCATAGTCTAATGGTGATTTTGCCCCTTCTTTTTTAACTTTGTGATTTTATCCTCGTTTTATTTAAACGAAGCTCCCGTTTGCCTTACTATGTAACACTGCTGAAATTGTTGGATTAAATGGCAAAAAAAGAGAAAAGGCCCCTATGCAAAAAGACACTTATACCCTTGAGCCTATCTCCTTTCTCACTCGTTCTCGGTCGCATCCTTCCCAAACGGAACGAAGTCGCACGACTCACAAGCGCTCACGTCTAGGTGTCGCGTTAGGGTTTGGTGGCGGCGCCGACAACGGCGGCGACGTAGCTACTGGCGGCGTCGCTCCTCCTTCCTCCGCTGCGCTCCCCACCCCAGGCTCATCTCCTCCTCCATACGACACTAAGCCCCCGATGGTGCGGCTACTGGCTGGCGGCGGCACACGGCCTGTGGCCGACTCCGCCCCGGCCAATCCCCCGGCTCGTGCCCTCGACGACGCGGTAGGGGGACTCCCCGCCCTAGGAAGAGGCAGCCACCATGGAAGAGCCCGGGTATTTTCTTTGATTTTTGAGATGTGTGGTTTAATGCAGTAAAAATAGCAGCGATTTGTAGATGTGTTAACTCATTTATTCTCTGTTGTGATTTGTAGGATAAATCACAGTAAATTGGAACTTATTGTTAGAGTGTGCTCGTTTTTCAGCTTGCCTGATAGTGGTCCAAAAACATGGTGGCAAGGTAGAACTTTGCCAACCAAGGTTGTTCACGAACTTTGTGAAAGGACCTAGGATGCCGCCTAGAGGGGGGGTGAATAGGCGTTTCTAAAAATTAACACCTTTAAATGCAGAAACATTTAGTAAAGGGAGTTTCCAAATTGGAAACTCCAAATAAAAAGTAGTACCACCCCTCACAAGTTAGCCACACAGTGTACAAGGTATAAATAATATATCTAGAAGCTATAACCCTGCAACACAAAGTTAGAACTGAAAATAAATATTTTCAGCACAGAGCTCTAATACCGGACGTGTCCGGTATGAATACCGGACGTGTCCGGTATGCACGGTTTCTGTAGAACAGCCCCGAACTTGCTCCTTTCGATTTCTATCTTCAAACCAAACTGCAGGTACCTACTAGAGATATCAATATACACAGAGAACCTACACAAGAGCTGGAGCAACACAAATATCAAATGAAATGCGAATTGAGACATGATATTTGTTTTACCGAAGTTCAGACTCATTTGAGTCCTACTCTTCGTTGAGGGGGCTGCGGGCGACCCAGCGAAGGTCAGCCCTAGAGGGTACCATGAAGGTCACTCTAGCCGGAGTCTTTTCCAACTCCTTTTCCTCCTTCCACTAAATGATTCCGAGATGGCAGAATCGACCATTACAAACTTTCCGTGGCACACCACAATCTCTCGGGTGCTCTCCGGCGACGCCTAACCGTCTAGGACCGAAGAGTCCAAGAGTAACAAATGCGAATCACGAGATTGACAATATGCACAAGTGCTCAAGTGGTGGCTTGCTCTCTTTTTCAAATTCTCTCTTAACCCACAAATGGATTTTGCAATTTGTATCACACACTCACTAAGAGAGGGTTTAAGAGAGTTGGCAAGGCTTAAAAACATGTGTCTATGTCAGCAGAATCAGTAGCCTCCAAAGGTGGAGGCTTGGGGGTATTTATAGCCCCCTTGAAAAACTAGCCATTGCCATACCGGACACGTCCGGTATCACTTACACTGCGCCAACGATAACTAAGTTACAGTGAAGTTGTGAGGCGTCGGAACTCCCGATGAATGCCGGAACTCCCGACCATCGGAACTTCCGACTCACGTCGGAACTCCCAACCCTCAGCGATTTTGGAAAACATGTAACTGAGTTAAAGTTAGTGAGGTGTCGGAACTCCCGATGAATGCCGGAACTCCCGATCGTCGGAACTCCTGACTCACGTCGGAACTCCCGACCCTTAAGGCTTTTGAAAACTAGCCGTTGGCCTCTGGTCATGTATACCGGACACGTCTGGTATGACCAGAACAGTGAACCCTCCAACACAGTTAAAGTACGAGACGTCGGAACTCCCGACCATTGCCAGGACTCCCGACCGTCGGAACTCTCGACTTACGTCGGAACTCCCGACGAACCAACCCGAGAATCAACAATTTTACCACTGCTGGGTAAATACCGGACACGTCCGGTACACGTCCGGTATTGCCAGAACAGCAAAAATAAAGTTAGCTCTTATGTCGCTCAAATACTCAAAACTCACATGGGTTGGCTTAAGCACTTATGAAACATTATCTATCAACATGATGCATCCCTCTTAATAGTACGGCATACCTATTAAACTCAAGATAAAAGGAAAAATGAATTTGTACCACTTGAGTTGATCTATTTTGAATTGATGCCGTCTCTTTCAATCTTCATCAAGTAAGGGTGCTAACATGTTGATATTGATCTTTTCACTTGAGCATAGCCATCTTGAGCATGTGACTTGATTCCATTCATCAAATTTGAATAATCCCAAATGTATCAAGTCACTTCCATCAAACACTCCAATAGTGATTTGATCCTCCACATAAACATGGCCATCATAGCTTGATTAGTACCTCAACTAAATGCAAGTACTTCCTTCTTCACCCTAGCTAGGTTCTTCAGCCACCAAGCCGTCGCTTGCCCTTCACCCTTGCTTAGTACCTCAAAGCCTTTCCTTGCTATCTTCACCATCTCAAGCCATCAAGTCACATCTTGTGTTGAATCATCCATTCATGTATTGTTATCTTTTTTTCATTTTAATTTAGCAAGCTTCAAATATGAGACCAATCCATATGCAATCCCTTATGTCTCATTAATTAATTCTTACAAGCTTGCTTTCACATAGAACATAGAAATCCCACAATAATTAAGCCTTTGCATGAATTCCATTTGCATTGTTGTCTTATGCTTGAACTAGATTGTTTACACAACAACACATCATTTTGGCTTTCATTAAGTACCTGTGAGATAACCTATTACCTGTCCACACTTAGCAAACGGGTTAGTCCTTTAATCACGTTGTCATTTAATCATCCAAAACCCACTAAAGGGCTAGATGCACTTTCAATCTCCCCCTTTTTGGTGATTGATGACAACTTGATTAAAGCTTACAAAATGATATAAACATTTAAACTTTTGGGTTCAATGATTTATGAGAGGCTCCCCCTTAATATGTGCTTATGATTAGAATTCACAAAATGACCTCAAATGTCAATTGCACATACTAAAACATATAGGAGACTCCCCCTAAATCATTGCATCCGTGGGGTGCATGTGTGTGTGACAAAGTGAAACCGTGATGCATATGACACGATATATCACACAAGAATAAATATAAAGGCATCACATCAACTATTTTCATTCTAGCATGCATAGTCCTTATGAAAATAAATATAATACATGTAATTCACACATAGCACTCATTACACATTTTCTCAAGTCCACAAGCCACTAATATATAAATAAAGATCATGTCTCAAGACATACATAGATAAAAGCATAAGTAAGTCTCATCTCTCACATGATACAATCTATCTCAAATCCAAGATACATCAATGAAGCTCAAAAACAAGAAACTACAGCCTGCAGTACATATCTTCAGGTACAAAGATAAGTAAATGAAACTATCCTGAAGCTTTAATCAGTCTCTCTCCCCCTTTGTCATCTATCACCACAAAGGTCCAACAATGACATACTAAGTACAAAGCGGCTACAAGCTGTCACTAAAAGCTGAGATCACTCATCATCATCATCATCTCTACCAGCATCCTCGTCATCTGAGCGTGTAACACCGGCTAGACGAGAACCACCTACGCCAAACGGGTCATAGCCACCAGAGCCATAGTAGCCACCACCACCAGTGAGGTCACTCCATCAGTCTAAAGCATAGTCGTCTACAGTGCTGGGACGTGGCTGAGAGTGAGTAGGCACACGAGCCTAAAGTGGTAGAGTGTCAGGGTGCTCAGGTGCCTGCTGCTGCTGTCTCTAAAGGAACTCAGCATACTCTCTGTCGTATCTGGCCTGCTGCTGCTCCTCAGTCTCAGGCTCACTAGTTGCCTCATCTGATAGTGGAGACCTAGGAGGATCAAGCTCAAGCTTAGAAGCAATTTGCTTCAAGGTTCGAGTATCCTTCCTCCTAGCCTCCCTCTCCTTCTGCTGCCTAGTCTGGATGTCTCAGCACATCCCAAATATGGAGCTGAAAAGCCTGTGGATAGACGAGGGAGGACTGCCACGGCATGAAGAAGGACGTGAAGGAGCATGTGGTGGAGGTGAAGCTCTTGCTGGTGCACCACTCTCAGGTGCATTTGCCTCTGGTGCTGCTGCTGCTCCTCCTAGTCCTGCTGGAGGTAACCCTGTCTCAGGCAGATCTACAACAATCTTCAGGGCCTTGTGAATCTTGTCATACTCGAATGTGTGCCCTGTCACCTGCTCAATCATATACATGATATAGGGAGCAAATCCACAGCCCTTGAGGGGCCTCTCTCCCACACTCCTTATCTCGGACCAAATAAAGTCAAACATGCTGAAGGGCCGAGCATCAGGTGCCATGCTATGGAGTAGGTTCCTAGAATAATCAGCAATGTTGCCCTTGTCTCCACCCTTGCAGTCAATAGTCTTCCTGAACATCCTGTCCAAGTATCTATAGGTAGGGTGAAGACCTAGAACCTTCCCCACTGCTCCTCTCTCACCTCCTGGTGGATACATGTAGGCGAGCTACTCAGGAGGTAACACCTGCTCGGTGTGGATCCTGTCCCTCTAGAGATCATCCTCTGAGAAGCCAAGCTGGGCAGCAAATACATCATAGTCAACACTGTACCACTGGCCCTCAAGCATCCAGTGCATCTGCCTCTCATCCTCCTCAACGAACAAAGTAGCATAGAACTGAGCTACTACCTCTGTGTTCTAGTTATGCTGGAACTCCATGATCTCATAAACCCTAGTGCGCTAGCAAATAGCAATGGCATGATCAACTGAGGCCTTCTGCAACTCTCTAACGTACTGCCAGTCAATCCACTGAGACCTGGCAATAACTGGGTTCCTGGTGAGAATCACACTAGAGTAGAAGTCAAGGTGAAAAGTTGTCTGGAAGCGGTGATCATACTGAACCTTAGGTAAGCCTCTCGGATCAACCCTTCGCTCATCTCTAGCTTTCCTGGTCATACCCTTTCCCCTGTAGTCAACTCTGGGAACATAAGAGGGCACATTGGGCAAACGTGTCTCAAGGAGACCATAATGCATCCCCTGACCAGGCTGGTGCTGAACTGGAGGAACTGGCTCCTCCTCCTCAATCTCCTGCTCCTCATCAAAGCTATCACCATCTGATCCTCTATCAGTGCTCTTCCTCTTTCTTTCTTCTCTAGACTCCACTCTAAACTCATCAGTGTCAGTGTCAGAAGAAGAGCTCCCTGATCCCTCTACATACTGAGCTGTTGCACTAGAGGCAGCCCTGGTAGTCCTCCTACTGGTCGGCTTGAATCTAGGATGCATTTCTTGTCTCGCCTTCTTGTACGTTTCAAGTGCGGGATCATGCCTATGCTTGGACCTCGGCTCCTGTCGTTCACTCATGGCTGTTGTCCTGTATCCAAAGATTTTCAAGAAATTTCAGATACATGCCCAAAATTTAATCTTGAATTGCAATTTAGACGTAGAATCTTCGATCCATGGTTTTACATCCATCTTTGACACACAACTGTCAATAGGTTTGCAAAACAAAGATACAAAAGAAGCTAAGCCTAACATACAATTCAAATATTGGATTGAATCAAAAGGAAGCAGAGGAGCTGCTCTGCTAGGCCATACCGGACACGTCCGGTAGCATACCGGACACGTCCGATATGGGCGCCCAGCAACCCTAACTAGGGTTCCTTGATTCAAACCATCATGGATCAATTCCAAACTTTGGGCATTGCTTCTATATCACCAATGCAGCATATTTACCGAAGGAATTTCAAAATCATGCATTGACCATGTAGATCGGACGAGGTCCGTGATTAGGGTACCTTGAGAGGAGAGATGAGAAGGCGATGTGAAATCCAAATCCCCGCGCTTTCAACCTTGATGAAAGCCTTCTCCAATGCAATCTCCCTCTCTCCTTTTTCTTGGTGAAGTCCTCGGTCGCCCTAGGTGAGGAAGAAGTCGGCGCCTGGGTTGGTTGGAAGGAGACAAGCCTATTTGGGCCAAAGGGGTACGCTCGGTTTTATAGTCCCGCTCATACCGGACACGTCCGGTAGCATACCGGACACGTCCGGTATACGCGGGCTGGCCCAAATAATTTCAAAAAGTGTTTTCTCTCTTCCAATCCCCTTTTCTGTTATTTCTCAGTCCAAAAAGGTATATAATCTTGATCCAAACCGAGTATCATCACTTTTCTTATCCAATGCCATAAAAAGATTTTGTCTTTTCCAAATATTTGGCATATACAAGATTTCGCTTACTTGAGAGAGATAGAGAGAGACATAGTAGATTGTGGACTTAAGAAAGCCATGCCATGTGTGATTAGCCAATCAAACAATCAAGGAGAGCTATAATCAGCACATGACAAGGCTAGGTCACAAAGACCAAGATTCAAATAGTTTTTCAAATTCACACCACCTACACATGCTAGTTATGGGTTTTGAAAAATATCTCTCCTATGTCACACAAATGCACATTCTAACATATAAAGGGCCTTAGATGCACTTAAAATGTATGTATGTAAACACATACCTTTGCCTTGAGCCCACAAGAATACCACTAAGAAGATAAATAGCACGATGATCTTTATGTTGACCTCAATTGCCAAATAATCATGCTAGATACATTTTCATCCAAAGAACTACAAAGAATGCTAGATAAATTTGTTAGTTCACAATGGTGCAAAATAGAAATTTAGCTCCCCCTAAATAAGTGCTTCAAGTATTTTGAATGACTTTCAACAAGCACTTTTATTCTATTAAGAAATTGAGAGCCAATTTTCCATTTTGACCATAAACCTAATAAAATTGCCATATTTACAATTGAGTTCAAGAGATGCTCACAATCCACTTAGTTTTGATAAATCACAAGCTTCTGAGTAAGTTAAGGATATATGAAAATATACGGATCAAAGACTCAGTTGTAATTCAAATTGTGTTCTGGTTGCTGCAATACCGGACACGTCCGGTAGGTATACCGGACACGTCCGGAATACAAAGAACAGAAACACTTACTTTCTGTCCCTGGCCATACCAAACACGTCCGGTAGGCATACCGGACATGTCCGGTAGGTGCAAGACAGACATAATTAATTTGCTTCTTGTGATTCTTTATTTAGCTTTATTATTTATAGTATACTAGCATCTCAACAAATAAATTACTCTACTAGAGAGCGATCAAAAGCATCATATGGCAAACATGATATATCTCAAGTGAAATTAATTAGCCACATTTAATGTTTCACAAATATACCTATTTGTGACCCTATTGAGCACAAAACAAATAAAGTGGCTATCCTATGAGGTTTAGGTACTTGTTACCAATGGTGAGGATGAAATATATGACATATTCATTGAATTATCTTCGGGTCAACCATATAAGGGATTATGATAAGAATTGGTTGATAGATTGAGTGAATATTGTCAAATTGCTTGCTCAACCACCCCGAAGCCTTCATCTCATCATCAAGTACCTACATCATTAACCTAAGCATACTTTGGTACCCAACTCTTGTTGGGTCCTTTTGAGTTAGTCAACAAGTGCTTAGGCACCCAAATGGCTTTAGCACTAGTTTGTGGTGAACACATCACCTTGCTAATGCTAACTCCATTTGTGGTCTTCCTAAGCATATCATTATAAACAAATGTGTTCGGCTTAGGTGAGTTACCATTTGGGCATTCATAGCTTAGATGCCCCTTTCTTCTACAAGCATAGCATATGCGGCCTTTGTTTGCTCTATGCTTGTTTTGCTTGTATGGACATCTATCAACCTTATGACCCATCTCATTGCATCCATAGCATCTTCTTGTTGCAACTTGGGCTTCCTTTCTTGCCTCTTTGTACATTGGGCATTTCTTGGTAGGATGCCCCAATTTCTTGCTCATGAGACAAGCACTTTGTCCATCACTCTTCATTTGCTTGGCCTCCTTGGTAGAAGCCTTTTGATTGGCGGCTTCAACCTTGTCGGCCCAACTCTTGTGTGGACACATAGCCCACTCATGTCCATACAATCCACAACCATAGCACATCCTTTTTCCATGTTTCTTGCTCTTGGTTGGGTTGGCCTTGTTTGAGATGTGATTCTTTTGTTGGACTTTGGAGGAAGCAAGGTTTGAACCCTTCTCAAGCTTCTTCACCATGTTATCACGGTTATCTTGAGAAGGTTGTGCTTTCTCCTTACCCTTCAACCGAATCACATCTTTCTTTAATCTTTGCACTTCTTCTTTGAGCTCTATGTTTTCTATAAGATTTAGCTCAATCGAAGATTGTCTTGCTTGAGGAGCACACTCATTAGTACAAGAAACATTTAATTGAGATGGTGTACTAGTGAGTGGATGTGTGAGTGGTTGAGAAAATTTTACCGATGTAATCACAACCTCATGAGCCACCTCAAGCATAATGCTTGATTCTACTACTTCATCATGAGAGCACTTTAGATGAACATAGTTTGCTTGTAGCACATTATACTTGCTTGATAGTTCATCTAGCCTTGCCTTGAGCTCCAAGTTTTCCTTCTCTAGTTGTGAAACACTAGAAGAGGAGTTAGTAACTAAAGCATGCTCAATTGACAATTTTTCATATCTTTCACTTAGAGCCTTTAGTTCTTCCATCTTGGAGATGAGAAACAATTCTTGCTTTTGAAGTGATTGCTCTTGCTTCTCAATCTCTTCTTCAAGCTCATCATTCTTTTCAACTATCTTCATGATGATGAACGTGTCCTTGCGGTTGAGATGATCAAGGTTGTAGTTGTCTTCAACTTCAACATCACTCTCATCTTGATCATCTACTTGTGCTTTCTCCTTTTCTTGATCTTTCTTGTTACTCTTTTTCTTGCTTTTCTTGGCCATGAGACACAAGTGATGAGTATCATGAGATACTGAGGTTGACTTATCACTTGGTCGCCACCGGGCTTGAGCATCATTGCAAACAGCTGCTTGCTGGTCTGCTGCCTCGGCCATATCGGACATGTCCGGTAGTAATACCGGACACGTCCGGTATGTGTAGGCAGATAGCAAGTCATGTGCTGCTTGCACTTCTTGCTCCAACTCGGCGCTCTTGAGGTCTTATGAGGCTTCTTCACTGCATGAAGACACAATGGACATACTTTCCATTGACTCGATCTCAAGTGCATCATCACATTTGGATTTTCCATATAAATCAAAAAGTCTAGTCCAAATGAGATGAGCACCTCCGAAGGTGGTTGTCCATTGAAGATTGTCTCATCTTGAACTTCTACACTCAATGTACTCAAAATAATATTAATAGCTTGAGCATTGAGTTGCACGCATATCTCTTCCTCTTTTGACAAATTTTTGTAGTTGCTCCAATCAACTATAGAAAGAGGTATGCTTGCATCCACAATATGCTCAATAAGAGGACTAATATCTCTAAAAGCATTGAGTACATGTATTGACCAAGTTAGAAAGTTTGAACCATCATTTTGGAGAAGCACCGGCTCCAACTCGATAGGCGTCGACATCCTTTTCTCACGGCGGTGAAGCTTTAGGTGAGAACCTTGCTCTGATACCAATTGAAAGGACCTAGGATGTCGCCTAGAGGGGGGGTGAATAGGCGTTTCTGAAAATTAACATATTTAAATGCGAAAACAATTAGTAAAGGGAGTTTCCAATTTGGAAACTCCAAATAAAAAGTAGTACCACCCCTGACAAGTTAGCCACACAGTGTACAAGGTATAAATAATGTATCTAGAAGCTATAACCCTACAACACAAAGTTAGAACTGAAAATAAATATTTTAAGCACAGAGCTCTAATACCAGACGTGTCCAGTATGAATACCGAACGTGTCCGGTATGCATGGTTTCTGCAGAACAACCCCGAACTTGCTCCTTTCGATTTCTATCTTCAAACCAAACTGCAGGTACCTACTAGAGATATCAATATACACAGAGAACCTACACAAGAGCTAGAGCAACACAAATATCAAATGAAATGCGAATTGAGACACGATATTTGTTTTACCGAAGTTCAGACTCGTTCGAGTCCTACTCTCCGTTGAGGGGGCTGTGGGCGACCCAGCGAAGGTCAGCCCTAGAGGGTACCACGAAGGTCACTCTAGCCAGAGTCTTTTCCTACTCCTTTTCCTGCTTCCACTAAATGATTCCGAGGCGGCGGAATCGACCGTTACAAACTTTCCGTGGCACACCACAATCTCTCGGGTGCTCTCCGACGACGCCTAACCGTCTAGGACCGAAGAGTCCAAGAGTAACAAATGCGAATCACGAGATTGACAATATGCACAAGTGCTCAAGTGGTGGCTTGCTCTCTTTTTCAAATTCTCTCTTAACCCACAAATGGATTTTGCAATTTGTATCACACACTCACTAAGAGAGGGTTTAGGAGAGTTGGCAAGGCTCAAAAACATGTGTGTATGTCAGCAGAATCAGCAGCCTCCAAAGGTGGAGGCTTGGGGGTATTTATAGCCCCCTTGAAAAACTAGCCGTTTTATAGTCGTTGCCATACCGGACATGTCCGGTATGCAAACCGGACACGTCCGGTATCACTTACACTGCGCCAACGGTAACTAAGTTACAGTGAAGTTGTGAGGCGTCGGAACTCCCGATGAATGCCGGAACTCCCGATCGTCGGAACTCCCGACTCACGTCGGAACTCCCAACCCTCAGCGATTTTGAAAAAACATGTAACTGAGTTAAAGTTAGTGAGGTGTCAGAACTCCCGATGAATGCCGGAACTCCCGACCGTCAGAACTCCCGACTCACGTTGGAACTCCCGACCCTCAAGGCTTTTAAAAACTAGCCGTTGGCCTCTGGTCATGCATACCGGACACGTCCGGTATGACCAGAACAGTGAACCCTCCAAGACAGTTAAAGTGTAAGATGACGGAACTCCCAACCATTGCCGGGACTCTCGACCGTCAGAACTCCTAACTTACGTCAGAACTCCCGACGAACCAACCCGAGAATCAACAATTTTACCACTGCTGGGTAAATACCGGGCACGTCCGGTATTGCCAGAACAGCAAAAATAAAGTTAGCCCTTATGTCGCTCAAATACTCAAAACTCACATGGGTTGTCTTGAGCACTTATGAAATATTATCTATCAACATGATGCATCCCTCTTAATAGTACGGCATACCTATTAAACTCAAGATAAAAGGAAAAATGAATTTATACCACTTGAGTTGATCTATTTTGAATTGATGCCGTCTCTTTCAATCTTCATCAAGTAAGGGTGCTAACATGTTGATATTGATCTTTTCACTTGAGCATAGCCATCTTGAGCATGTGATTTGATTCCATTCGTCAAATTTGAATAATCCCAAATGTATCAAGTCACTTCCATCAAACACTAGTGATTTGATCCTCCACATAAACGTGGCCATCATAGCTTGATTAGTACCTCAACTAAATGCAAGTACTTCCTTCTTCACCCTAGCTAGGTTCTTTAGCCGCCAAGCCGTTGCTTGCCCTTCACCCTTGCTTAGTACCTCGAAGCCTTTCCTTGCTATCTTCACCATCTCAAGCCATCAAGTCACATCTTGTGTTGAATCATCCATTCATGTATTGTTATCTTTTTTTCATTTTAATTTAGCAAGCTTCAAATATGAGACCAATCCATATTCAATCCCTTATGTCTCATTAATTAATTCTTACAAGCTTGCTTTCACATAGAACATGGAAATCCCACAATAATTAAGCCTTTGCATGAATTCCATTTGCATTGTTGTCTTGTGCTTGAACTAGATTGTTTACACAACAACACATCATTTTGGCTTTCATTAAGTACCTATGAGATAACCTATTACTTGTCCACACTTAGCAAATGGGTTAGTCCTTTAATCACATTGTCATTCAATCATCCAAAACCCACTAAAGGGCTAGATGCACTTTCACTTTGCCAACCAAGGTTGTTCACACAAATAGCTTTGGGCTGCTGTAGCTAGTTGATTTCATTGCTGAGCACTGCTTGTGGGGTTCTAAGCAATACATTACCTTGTGGCGTAATTTGGAGAATGATTCTAAGGAAATAAAATCTGATGAAAATCTGTTAGAGTGGTTTCTAATCAATGTAGAGAACGGATTAGTATGCATCAATGCTTAGATAAATAATTTTGAGGGGCCACTGCAATTTTCTCAAACAAAGAGAAGGTTTCACCCTATTGTGAGGGCTGGTGTGCTCCTAATTGAGGAAGGCTCAAATGAGAGAGCCACAAATGCTACAGCCACAACCCCATCCAAAAAAAGACAATATCCAAAAAAAAAGACAACTACCACAAAAAAATGCTTCTGAGGGTGATGCAGAGGTATTAAGTGATAGCAGCTACGACACTGATTTGGCTGCATCATCTGACTCTAATGATGATTAGTCTGGTGACTCTAACACTGAGTTTGATCCTGATGGTGAAATCATTGATGAGGAAGATGAGTATGATCTTCCCATGTTTTCATATGATGCCGATGATCCATGTATTGATGTAAATGTGGTGTTCCTATATGTGGATCGATGCAAGTTAGCAGTCACACATCATGCTTTCAATATTGTGAAAAAAGACATGACAAGATTTAGGGCCATATGCAAGAGAGCTGATTAAGGTTGTAAGTGGACTTTTTTTTGCATCTACAAGCAAGAAATATGCTGGATGCAAGGTATTAACTCACTTTGTTGGAAGCACCTAATATTTGGTTCATATTGTTGCATGTTCACCTATTCTGACGACTTGTTTTGTACATTTTTTTATGCAAGTTAAGACAAGTGCAGCAAAGCATACCTATGGTTCATTCAACAAGTGTGGTCAGACAATGGCCTCTAATAAATGGGTGGCTGACAGAGTGGTGTATTTGTTGATGGAAGACCCTAAAATGGGACCGGCTGCATTGAGGGACAAACCGAGTCTAAGGAAAGTTGGACTTGGTTTGTCAATAATGTGAAGAAGGCTATTGGTACACGTCCAGGTATCCGCATTCCCTAGTTCTAACTCTATTTTTAGTGATTTTAAGTTTATTATATTTTCTGACATAGTGCAATGTTGATACAGGTTTGGTCCTTAGCACAGATGCTAGAAAGGGAATAGAAAATGCCGTGGAAGATGTGTATCCTGGAGTAGAGCACAGAGAATGTATGAGGCACTTGTGGAAGAACATGAAGAAAAGTTATAGTGGCGATCTTTATGACAAGAATATGTGGTGTGCTGCCAAGAGCTTCATAATTTTGAAGTTTAACTACTTCCTGGGCAAAATAGAGGAGAATGATCCTAAAGCCATTGAATGGTTGGACGAAAACCATCCATATGTGTGGAGTAGAAGCAAATTCGGTGAAGACTGCAAGGTAGATTACATCAATAACAACCTATCTGAATCTTTTAATAGTTGGGTGTCAAAAACTAAGGACTTTTAGATTGTAGAAATGCTTGACCATATTAGACAAATGATCATTGAGAAGTTTGTTTCGAAGTCTAAGATTGGTACTAATATGTCAGGCATTATAATCCCAGCTATTATCAGTAATTTGAATCCTAAAACAAAGAGTATCAAAGACCATGAGGTTCTAATATGTGGGCCTACAAAAGCTGAAGTAACTATGAATAGATTTAGGCATGCAGTGAACTTGGATGAAAAGACTTGTAGCTGTCGGGCTTGGCAAGTGACTGGAAAACCATGCAGCCATGCTTTGGCTTTCATTGCAAAGATAAGTAGGGAGGTACAGATGGATGAATTTGTCCATGAATATTTCTCTGTTGATAGGTTCAGAAAGGCATATTCAAGTAAATTCAATCCAATGACATCCAAAGATCAATGGCCTCATATTGATTTAGTCTACAAAATCAAGAAACTGAAAATGAGAAGGAAATCTGGGAGGCCAAGAAAATCTAGGATCAAGCCACATGATGAAGTTGCCACTAACAAGAAAAGGAAGATGTGTTCTGAATGCAATGAACTAGGACATACAACCAAGACTTGCCAAAGAGGTCCTACAACTAGTCAAAAGAGGAGACAGTCAACACCACAAGATAGATTAGGACAAGGAAGCAATGACCCAATATGAGTCATACATGCATTGCTGCCCAATTTGCATTTATTTATCCCAATTATTCATATTTACTTGTACTAACATTTTTTTCTAACAAACATTAAGTGCAAGTGCTAGTGCTAGTGCTAGTGCTAGTGCAAGTGCAAGTAGTACTGCAGCTAGAAGGGGAAGGGGAAGGGGGAGGGGAAGAGGAAGAGGAAGAGGAAGAGGAGGAGGGTCAGCAAAGGCCAACAATGAGACAAAGTAAGACAAGCCAACATTGCTTCTCTTTACTACATATTTTAGTAACTTTAGTGACATAATTCTTCTCTTTTTCATATAAAGTGCAAGTGCTTTAGGAAAGGGAACAGGAAGGAGTGGAAGAGCAGCAACTTCTGGGATGCTTGCTACTTTGTTAGGTTTCGATGCTTGATATGTACCTCACTACTAGTTGCCCAGAGAACTCACTAGTAGCTCCTACTTTTATTTGACATGTCATTTAGACCTATATGTTAGTATTTGACATGTCATTTGGACCTGTATGTTGGCTTCTATTGTGGTACTATGGTGACATGTTGCATGAATCTGGTTTATATATACTAGTTGTATGATATTAAATTGTGTTTATGTAGATCGTCAGCTGAAATACTGTCAAAATTTTCTAAAAATTCTGTATAAAAAATGTCAACTGGCTGTCTGAAACTAGGGGTAAAAACACAAATAACATAATAAAATAGGGGTAAAAATGTATGGGCAAAGGACGAAGTCGTCCTTTTGTCCAAAAGTTAACACCGTTAGAGGCACTTAACAGACCAGGGGCAAACTCCTCCTTCGCTTAAAAATAGCAGGGTAAAATCACAAAGTAAAAAAAACGAGGGCAAAACTACAAATGATCAGCAAAACAGGGGTAGAAACACTTAAGCAAAAAAAACCATGCACCATATGCTAAGACTAGAGAAAGAACAGGTCCGCTATGAGGCTGTCAATGGTTATTCAAGGGTCGGATTCTTTTAACTACTACTACAACAACAACATAGCATTTTAGTCTCAAGCAAGTTGGAGTAGGCTAGAGTTGAAACCCACCAAGAACCCCAAGTCATGATTCAGGCACTTCAATAGCTGCTTTCCAAGTACTCCTATTCAAACATAGATCTCTAGGTATATCCCAAGCTTTCAAATTTCTTTTTATTGTCTCCCCCCATGTCAATTTCGGTTTTCCTCTACCCCTCCTCATATTATTAGCTTGGCTTAGGACTTCACAATGCACTGGTGCCTCTGGAGGTCTCCTTTGGACATTGCCAAACCACCTCAACCGATGTTGGACAAGCTTTTCTTCAATTGATGCTACCTCTAGGCGATCACATATATCATCGTTCCGAACTCGGTCCATTTTTGTGTGACCGCAAATCCATCGCAACATACGTGAAAGGATCAAGATGCCCAAGAGGGGGGGTGAATTGGGCTAATTCTAAATTTCTTTGCAATAATTAAATTCAACAGTTAGCCCAATTAACCCTTTGTACCTAGAAAGTGTTTCTAATGTTCTACCGCACAAAAAGTCTTGCAACCTAAGTTCCAATCCTACTCTAGCATAGCAATTCTATGAATGTAAAGACAAGTATTGAATTGCTTAAAGTAAAGAGAGAAGGAGGAACGCGGCGATGTTTTGCCGAGGTATCAGAGAGTCGCCACTCCCCACTAGTCCTTGTTGGAGCACCCGCGCAAGGGTGTAGCTCCCCCTTGATCCGCGCAAGGATCAAGGGCTCTCTACGGGTTGATTCTTTGACACTCCGTCGTGGTGAATCACCCACAACCACTCACAACTTGAGTTGGGTCATCCACAAGCTCCGCCGGATGATCACCAAGCTCCTAATCACCACCAAGCCGTCTAGGTGATGGCGATCACCAAGAGTAACAAGCACGAACTCTCACTTGACCACAACAAGCCTAATGAGAAGAGTGGATGCACACTTTGCTACTCTTGATCTCACTAATGAGGGCTCTCTTTGGGATTCTCAAATCTCAATCACCTCACTATGACCTTGCTCTTCTTGGCACTCTCAAAGGTGTTTCTCAGCTGTTGAAATGAGTAAAAGTACCCCCACACACGAATGGAGGAAGTATTTATAACATGGGCTGAAAACGAACCGATCGGACGCTCCGGTCAAGTTGACCGGACGCGCCGGTCAGTTCACCCTGAATTCCAGTGATCAAATAGTGACCGGACGCGTCCGGTCGTGATTTTCCCTCTCTGGAACCTTACTGGAGTCGACCGGACGCTGGCCCTCAGCGTCCGATCACTTCACCTCTCAGCGTCCGGTCACTTCCAGACGACTTCACCTTGATCAAATGAACTGACCGGACTCTGTGCCAGCGTCCGGTCAGTATTTGACCCTCCATTCACTTCCAATTTTCGAACGTACGTGAATGAAGTTTGCTCCAATGGATCTAAAGGCTTTTTAGGAGCTACCTAGTGCTAGGTTTAGCAAGTGTGCACCACACCTAACCCACTAGACTCACCTAGGTCAAGCTACCCATCCATACCCCCCTTAATAGTACGGCCAAAGGAAAAATAAAGTCCTAAACTACTCTAAGTGTCTCTTCAACACCAAACGACACTTAGAACTAGTCCATCCTTAACCTTGTCGTCCATCCTTTGAAAACTGAAACGATTTCCATCGTAGGGGCATGGCCACCATGATAGCCCAATCGATCTCCATTACTATGACCTAACTTAATTATCTCTGCAAAACACACGTTAGTCATAGTAATCACGTATTGTCATTAATCACTAAAATCCAACTAGGGGCCTAGATGTTTTCAATACGCATTTCTGCAACACTCAATTATTGAACATGTCGAATCTTTGTAGACCAACATTCTGCTCCATACAACATAGTCGGTCTAATTACCATTCTATAGAACTTGTCTTTTAGTTTTTGTGGTACCCTCTTGTCACAGAGAATGCCAGAAGCTTGTCGCCACTTGATTCACCCTGCTTTGATGCTATGGCTAACGTCCGCATCAATATCTCCATCCCTCTGTAGCATCGATCCCAGATACCGAAAGGTATCCTTCTTAGGCACTACTTGACCTTCCAAACTCACATCTCTCTCCTCCTGTACAACTCCACCAAAGTCGCATCTCATGTATTCGGTTTTACTTCTGCTCAATCTAAAACCTTTAGACTCAATGGTCTGCCGCCATAACTATAGTTTCCTATTTACTCCCGTCTGACTTTCGTCCACTAACACTACATCATCAACGAACAACATACACAAAGGGATATCCCCTTGTATGTTCCCGGTAACCTCATCCATTACCAAGGCAAAGAGACACAGGCTTAAGGCTGACCCTTGAAGAAGTCTAATTTTAATCGAGAAGTAATATGTGTTACCATCGTTTGTTCGAACACTAGTCACAACATTGTTGTACATGTCCTTAATGAGGGTCACGTACTTTGATGGAACTTTATGTTTGTCCAAAGACCACCACATAACATTTCTTGGCATCTTGTCATAAGCCTTTTTAAGTCAATGAAAACCAAGTGGAGGTCCTTCTGCCCTCTAAACCGCTCCATAACCTGTCTTATTAAGAAGATTGCTTCTGTGGTTGACCTTTCGGGCATGAAACCAAATTGGTTTGTTGATATCTGGGCCGTTTCTCGCAGGCGCTGCTCGATGACTCTCTCCCATAATTTCATAGTGTGGCTCATCAACTTAATTCTCCGATAATTAGTACAACTTTAGATATCTCCCTTGTTCTTATAGATTGGTACCAATATGCTTCTTCTCCACTCCTCAGACATCTTGTTCGATCGAAAGATGTTGAACATCTTGGTTAGCCATACTATAGCTATATTCCCGAGACATCTCCGCACCTTGATTAGGATACCATCAGGGTCTATCGCTTTGTCCCCTTTCATCCTTTTCAAAGCTTCTCTGACCTCCGATTCTTGAATCCTCCGCACAAAGAGCCTGTTAGTGTCATCAAACGAGTCGTCCAGCTGAACGGTGGTGTTCTCGTTCTCACCATTGAACAATTTATCAAAATACTCTTATCATCTATGTCTGATCTCATCCTTCTTCACCAAGAGCTACTCCCGTTCATCCTTTATGCACTTGACTTGGTTGAAGTCATTTGTCTTCCTATCGCGAGCCCTAGCCATCCTATAAATGTCCTTCTCTCTTTCCTTCGTACTCAAACGGATTCTTTTAACTAACTACTATAAAAAAATGTTGTGCAACTGGTCAAAACATGGTTGGCAACGACCAAAGATATTCACATCAAAGACTTGTGTACTGTACCATAGAGATTAATTACAGTCGCACTATCTTATTTGATAGTCAAAATATAATAATAGATATTTGAAAACTAATAAAGGAACAAACAAATAGTACGGGCACCCGTGGCAATCACATCCTGTGGTCCAAGATCGAATTATTATGTGCACATTCGAGATCCAACTATTACGGTGCATCATCAGCGTGCAGTGAGCATCGTGTAGCCACATCTATACTCCAGTGTAGTCTCACCTCACACCTGACTCGTCTAGCGTCTCGTCTTCTGATGGTGTGATTTGACCTAAACGCCTTGTATCCTTATCCCTACTCCAGTGGTGGACCTGGCCAAAAAAAAAAGGTAGAGTGGAGAGAGACGACATACTAAACAATAATAATAAAAATATTTTGCACTCATATGCCATATTTATATCAAAATCATATAAATTAGAGCAAAGACAAGTACTTGAATTGTATATATATGAAGACGACTGTTGGCACTGTTGAAGAAGAGTAAATAATATCTGTGCATCCAAAATTCAGTATACCAATTTTTGAATGCAAGGGGTCGAGCAGTGTGCTAGTGAACTCGGTGCTTGATGGTGCTGCTGCATACCTGATGGCTGCCAACCAAATGCCACAAGGGGTCCTAGATGCCTGCCGACGTGCGTTCATGTGGACAGGTGCAGCCAAATCGACTGGATCGCAATGTCTTGTGGCCTGGACTAAAGTTTGTCAAACTAAGGAGAAAGGAGGGCTCGGCATCCGCGAACTGAACCTTCAGAACCAGTGCCTACTGTTGAAGCTCCTACATCGCCTCCACCACCCGGGTGACTCTGCCTGAGCTCATTGGGCACGAAATGGTCTCAACCTTGCAAACCTTACTGGCCGTGATGCAGTAGGTGCACACTGGGATGCACTGAGAGCTCTTCTTTCATTCTATCAGTGCATCACCACAGTAGTCCTGGGAGATGGCCGATCAACAAGTTTCTGGGATGATCATTGGCAAGGGTCCGGCTCTCTGGCTGCTGCCTTCCCGTGCATTGCAAGTCATGTAACAGTTCCAGGGGCCTCGGAGCGCGAGACAGTGGAAAGAGGAATCCATAGGCAGCTAGCGCCGCGGCTGTCGCCACAAGCGAGAGAAGAGCTGGAGCAAATACAAGCAATCCTGATGGAAGTGGTGCTGACAGACTCACTGGACAAGCGCCTTTGCCCACTCCTGACAGACAACCCAGAACTCACAAAGATGGCAAGATGCGCACTTCAAAGGTATACAAGGCAATCAAGAACAATGGTGACGATGCCGCCTTGTCTGCATTCGTCTGGTGCAATCGCACACCGCCAAAAGTGCAGCACTTCTGCTGGCTGTTGGTGCAGGACCGCATCAAGTGCAGGTCCAATCTGAAGAAGAAAAGCATTCCTCTATCATCGAGGATGACACATGCCCCATATGTGATTCCAGCCCCGAAACTGCAACGCATTTGGACCTCTCCTGTCCAATTGCCAAGCAGCTGTGGTGTCTGATTGGTGTCGATGTAGATCATCTCCAAGCAACAACGATCTGGACCATGCGTCCCAATGCTAACTTACCCCACTCAAGTACCTCAGTACATCTGGCCTGTTGGACCCTGTGGAAGCACAGAAATGAAGTTGATTTCAACAGCATGCTGCCTTCCTTCGCCCGACTTGTGGCAGGTTTCAGAGATACTGCCCACCTCTGGAAACATCGCCTACCTAGAAGTGAGTGGTTTGTAGTCGATCACTGGTGTGGCTTAGTTTCCTCATAATGTAAACCAATCAGCTCTTGTTGTAATCAACCCCCAACTGTAACCTGTTACTCATGTAAGAGAACTGCAAAGTTTTTTTGCAGCTCCTAATCAATCAAAGGTGGGGAGTACTCCTCCCCCCGTTTCCCTCAAAAAAAAAATCAGTATACATCAAAATATAAAAAAAGGGCAGACCCATTGCCGGAGGCTCCCACATCAAATTATGAATAGAAAAAAAGACCAACCTGGCAATTAAAAAACACAGAAGAATTAGTGACTAAATAATGAGCGATCAGGTATCTCAGAAAAATAGAGTATTCTGTGAATCCATACCACTACTAAATAACTAAGCACGTCTATGTTGAACAGTGTATTACTAAACAGGCTAAATTGTCTGATATTACTGGCTTCCTTGACCTTAGGAACTAAAGTCAGTACTCAATAGTTCAGTCTCTTAATATCCAAATTCTCAGCATGGCAGTCTAGGAACATATCATGCAAATCTTCTTTAGTTAGATCCCAGGCTTTCTTAAAGAAATTAACCCCAAAACCATTGGCCACTGGGGCCTGGCACTGATTCACCTTTAATCTCCATAATGGCAGATCTAATCTCCTCCATGGAGAAAGGAAGTTCCAACATCTCCTTATCCTGCTCGGTTAACTGAGTCGACCAAAAGGAGTCTGCCAGCTTCATATTACACTGTAGGCTTAGGCCAAACAAATCCTTGTAAAAAGACACAATGTGATCCATAATCTCCTTTGTCCTTTTATTTCCTGGCCATCAGCCTCCAGGGATAAAATATAGCTTTTCCTTTGTCTACCGTTAGCATATTGATGGAAAACCTGGGCGTTGGAATCACCTTGTAAGATTCATTTGCATCCTGTCCTCTGCTTCCAATAGATTTCCCCCATTTGATAGATATCTTCTAGGTGTTTCTCCACTTCAAATCTTTTCCATTCTGTATTAGACAGATTCCTGTACTCTAGCTCCCTGTCAAAATTATTTAATATTTCTGTTAGATTATCATTAAGTTTCCTTTGATATCCAATCCGCTGTCTATTCCAGCCTTTTAAAAATCGTCTCAAGAACAGTAGGCTTTCATGCCATATCCAAAGCATAGCAGTTATCTGGACTTCTAGCCGATTTTTATGATTGGATTGATCCAAAACTTATAATGAATTTATGAAAAAAAGTGAACTAAAACGGCATTCCACCATAATTAATTAGCTGAACCCAAGAGATGCTGTACCCACATGCATTCCTACGTGTCCACACTCCCCAGTGATAAAAAACGTGACGCTTCATTAATCTGCAGTCTCACAGTTCGTCTGGTCTCCCGTGCTTTACTTGGTTAAGTCCATACTGAGTTAGTTTAAAAAGAGAAGTCCATACTGAGTTGATATCTTTGCTTGAATAATTGTATTGGAGACTTTTTTGTCCAACATTTCTCCCACCCATCGATGTCATATAACTCAGGGGAGCCACGTTCCAAACTTCCAATGTTTACAGTCACAAACGACAACCCAACTGGCCTATGTCATCAAGGAGTATAAGCTAACCTCTTTTCTCTGCTCACAAGCAAACAGACATGGCGAGAGCTTGCATTATTATCCCCATTCTCATCCTCCTGTTCTCGAGTTCGCTGTGCCAACAACCCAGTGACCAGCTGACACAAGCTAAACCACTCTCGCCCAGTGACGTGCTCATCTCTAAGGACGGAGCCTTTGCTCTCGGCTTCTTTTCCGCAGGCAACTCTAACGAGAGCTTATACATCGGCATCTGGTACAACAAGGTCCCAGAGAGCACGGTGGTGTGGGTTGCCAACCGTGACAGCCCAGTCATCGCCCCTTCGTCAGCGAAGCTCGCCGTCACCGGCAAACCAGAACTTGTGCTGTCAGACTCCCAAGGGCGCACCCGTTGGACAACGATGACAAACAGCACCACAAACGGAGGCGCTGGAGCTTTTGCAGCACTACTCAGCTCAGGTAATTTTGTCCTTAGAACGTCAACCGGCAAGACAATATGGCAAAGCTTCGATCACCCAAGTGACACCTTGCTCCCAACTATGAGGTTATTGCTCAACCACAAGGCACAAGTGCCAACTCACATCATTTCTTCGAAGGGCCCTGATGACCCATGTTAGCCCACTGGATCACCGGATCAGATGAGTCGACCACTCACCAGTCTTGCCAACCACGGCCGAGCACGACAGACGTTGTTCGACCGCACACTATGGTCAGAGGTAGAAGAAGGAATGGAGAACAGAGCATACACACAGTACAAGCACCAGCGTTGGCCAGAGCTCTGTATAGGAGATGGCAAATCTGAGCTCTCTTTGTTGAGTTACAGTGGCAAACTATGTATACAACTCTACTCATCTAGTCCTAGTACAGCTGATATGCTGCTACAGTGACTAGATAACACAGCAGGACTGACTTCTTCGCCTGTCCCTGTTGTGGCTACAGTGAGGCAGGTGAGCCGTTCGGCGTCTGCCCCTGCAGCGGCTACAGTACCACTGCAGGGAGCCTTTTCGGCGCCACCTTCCCTTGCTGTGTGTTCACATAAGGAAGCAGTAGATTATCTAACAATTCTTCCCCTAATCCTACTGCTATCTCTTGTACCCCCTCCATGCCGATCATCTCCTTCAACTCCGTGAGTCGAAGACGTCCGAGCGGCTTGGTGAGGATGTCCGCGAGTTGCCGACCAGTTTCGACGAACTCGATGACGATCTGCCCTTCATCGACACAGTCCCTGAGAAAGTGGAACTTCACGTCGATGTGCTTGCTTCGGTCGTGGAGAACCGGATTCTTCGCGAGGGCGATGGCGGGTTGGTTGTCCACCATCAGTGCAGGTGAGTGAGCTTCCGCACCGGTCAGCTCGCCCAGCAGCCAGCGTAGCCACAACTTGGCACGCCGCTGTGGCCGCCGCTACGTACTCTGCCTCGCACGTAGATAGCGCCACCACCTTCTGTTTCAGCGACAGCCATGAAATTGGAGCCAACCCGAGGAAGACGAGCACTCCAGAGGTGCTCCGCCGTCCGTCGATGTCCCATCGCTGAACACAGTGAGCTGCAGCCTACTCCCGCCGGTCTTGGGGAAGATGATCCACTGATCCACCGTCCCCTTGACGTAGCGCAGTAGCCGCTTCACCGCAGCCCAGTGATCCTATCTGAGATCCTCCATGAAGCGACTGACGTAGCCCACGGCGAACGCATGTCCGGCCTCATATGGACTAGGTAGCGCAGACCGCCGACGATGCTCCGGTAGAGTGTTGCATCCACCTTCGCCGCGGTGCTGGCCTTCGTCGGCTTCAGCCGCTCCTCCATCGGAGTCACGCATGACTTGCACTCAGCCATACCGCTCCGCTCCAACAGCTTCGAGGCATACGCGCTCTGACCGAGCATGAGTTCCTCCTTCCCCTATCTCACCTCGATGCCGAGGTAGTAGGAGAGTGCGCCGAGATCGCTCATTCGAAAACGAGCCGTCATCTCGCGCTTGAAGCTGTTGATGTCCTCAGCACGCGCGCCGGTGACGATCAAGTCGTCCACATACACGCCGCCGACGAGCTCCTCCTTCCCCCGTCGCCGTGTGTAGAGTGCGTGCTCGGTTGCGCACCGCTAGAACCCAAGCTCGCTCAGCGTGGCGTCAAGCTTGGCGTTCCATGCTCGTGGGGCCTGTCGCAGCCCGTAGAGCGCCTTGCGCAGTTGGAGCACCATGTGCTCCGCTCCCTTGACGGCGAAACTTGGAGGTTGCCTGACGAAGACCGTCTCCGCCAGCTCGCCGTTGAGGAAGGCCGATTTAACGTCCAAGTGATAGACGTGGCAGTCCTTTGCTGCCGCCAAGGCTAGTAGCAAACAGACAGACTCCATACGCGCTACTGGCGCAAAGACTTCCTCGAATAATTTACATAGCGGTTACATGGCTCCTGAATATGCAATGGAAGGTTCCTTTTCAGTCAAATCTGACACCTACAGCTTTGGTGTTCTACTGCTGGAGATTGTAAGTGGATTAAAGATCAGCTCGCCACATCTTCTCATGGATTTCCCTAACCTTATAGCATATGTAAGTATCGTGATATGCTAAGAATTCAGAACTAAATACCCAGAGAAAATACATATGAGGTCACTATAAAATTGTATCTGTGTCTATTCAGGCATGGAACTTGTGGAAAGATGGGAAAATAGAACATCTGGTCGATTCATTTGTTACGGAGAATAATTGTTCCCTTGATGAAGTTTCGTGATGCGTCCAAATAGGACTCTCGTGTGTACAAGTGCCCTGTCCGCTTGGCTGATAAGCCATGGCTGAAAGTACTATTGGCTGATTTGTTGTGAGAGAAAAATATTGTTCGTTGGCTGAAAAAGTACGGCTTATAAGCCAAGCGAACAGGGCGAAGATGATCCAAGCTCCAGGCCCTTCATGGCAGAGGTTGTGTTCATGCTGGAGAACAGAACTACGCCACTTCCAAAGCCGAAGCAACCTTTATATTTTGCACAAAGGCGTTATGAGCCCAGAAAGTCTGGATACCACAGGGAGGTATCCATGAATGATCAGAGCCTGACAGCACTTGAGGGTCGCTAGATGTTTAATCATATTTTATTACTCTGAATTTTCAGCGATTTGCAACAGTGTACCAACTCTTTTGTTAACTCCTTATAAAAACTCTTTTTCTAATTGTACATGAGGCCTGTGAATTTGTGCATGTGGTTGTGATATGTAATATCTGTGAGCTTGCTTTCTGTACAGAGATTTGTTGAATCCATAGATGATGTAGAATGATTTGGTAAGTTAGCATTTGTGTTTTTGTTATAGATAGAATAGGCTCGAAATATTTTGTAATTTAGGGTCTTGCTTAACTCTTTCTTCTGAGCCCAGGTTTCTTATGGCAGCAGAAAATCGATCTTTTTTCCATTCAGTAATGGGATGAGTCTCAGGCACAGCAGCAACAATTCTTTTATATTGTACTAGGAAATAATTCATGAAAAAACAATCAGACCCAAAATAGCTTAGCTTACCCGAGCAAGCTGTGAGAATGGAGCGCTGCCCCCCGCTGCGTCTTCCTTCCACAATGACCTGGCAGCGCTTCCAACGGGCAACCTCTGCGCATTCACCCACGCCTCTTCCTGAGCCGATGGCTGGCGGCTCCACGACAGCGCCTCAATGGAAGCTTGATGAACAACCATGTAAAAGGACATAAGCTTGGTGAACAACCATGTAAAAAAGGATCGACAAGTTGCTGGTAATAACCCAGAAAATGCCAGCTTTACAACTTATACAGTTTAGATGTTAACAAATCATACATAGAAGAAATTGGACTCAAAGGCTGTGTTCCTGTCAGGTCGAACAAAGTCTTAAAGTGAACTGTTCTTTCAAGAAACATGAACTTGAACTACAGACTTCATTCTCTCAGGAAGGAGAGCACAAAATACAAATTCAGCATATCTTGTGAGTGCAAATGCAAAGAGCAAAGTATCTATCTCTGACATGAACTGAACAATGATTCAAATTAGACCAAAATATCAACATGAATAAATCATTGTCACCAAGAGTTATGTAGTAAGATGTATTCCTGGCATGGAATGGATATGAAATTCCTGTTTACTGCTGTATTGTATTATTACCCTCTGAACATGGTGAGGTGGTGCGGTTGTGCCCGTGCATGCTCAACGGAAACCTCAGAGCTTTGGTATAAGCGAGCGACCGATGATGCCTGCATAGAGCATCTCGACGAAGGAAGGCGGGGTCAGCGAGGATGCGGCGCCAGCGATTGCAGGCGAGCCAGAAGCGGAGGTGGTTCGCGGGGTCGTCCGAAGGGAGGCGGAGGAGGATCTCAAGTCTCAACGACGAGGTCGTCCACCAGCTCTGACAGAGGGGCCATTACCGCCGGTGCGCGCATGCCCTACCCGGCGGAGGCGGCGAGGGTTTGGGCTTGGCCAGTCCGCCTGTGTCGAGAACCTTTTCTTCCGGGGAAGAGGAGGGAGGCGCCTTGGTTTCGTTTCAGCGTCTTCCTCTGCCAGGTGGGACCGCCATTTTTTTTTCTTTGCTTTGCTTTCTTTTCTCTGGTCACCTTTTTGAAGATACCGTAATTCTATTATTCATAAACCCCACTCTTGCAGCAAAAAGGTGTTATATATGACACGTCATAGGATTAGGAACCTTGAGTCTTTGGAGCTTCCTGCGGTCCTGCTGCCAATGTCGGCAGTTCGCTTCTTCAAATCTTGGTCAAATACTTTAGAAGTATAGATCATTATCCTCACAAAAAAAAAGGTATACTCCAAGATCATGCTCAAGAACTTGAACTGAATCCAAACTCAAACTCTCTTCACTTCATGCTTAAGAACGTGGAAAAATAACCAGACAGTTCATTTCCAGGAAAGAAGATTTTTTGGAAAGTAAAACAAGACAAAAAAGCAGTCTTGTAGTCATGCCTAATTCGATAGAATTTCAAGAAACACAAACTTAACGAGAACCACAACTGGCCACCTTGGGCAACCTATTTCAACTTTCAAGTCAGACTGGAACTCAGCCACACAGTCCATTCTTCAGAACCTAACCACAGTTCATTTTCAGGAAAGAAGAAGATTGGAAAGTAAAACAAGACAAAAAAAGCAGTCTTGTAGTCATGCCTAATTCGATTGAATTTCAAGAAACACAAACTTACCGAGAACCACAACTGGCCACCTTGGGCAACCTATTTCAACTTTCAAGTCAGACTGGAACCCAGCCA
This sequence comes from Miscanthus floridulus, assembly GCF_019320115.1. Taxonomy (NCBI): domain Eukaryota; kingdom Viridiplantae; phylum Streptophyta; class Magnoliopsida; order Poales; family Poaceae; genus Miscanthus; species Miscanthus floridulus. Next base: position 16,949,432 of record NC_089596.1, read on the forward strand.
CACAAGTCCATTCTTCAGAACCTAACCACAGTTCATTTTCAGGAAAGACAACATAATCTCTTGAGTTAACGTGACATTAGCGCAAGAGCCATCGGAACCTGACCACAGTTCATTCTCTTCAAGAGCAGCCTTGTGTAATTGAACTGAATCACAACTCCAACATTTCTTTTCAGTTCCAACTTCCATGAGAACAAATATGAAAGTGGGATGACCCTGTTCAGGTCGAACTAAAACTTAAAACTGCCTTAATCACAGGGTCAGTTTTTGGGAAAGAAAACAAATGATCAATATAAGTTCAGTTACAAGACTGTCTACGTCATGAACTGAAGCAAAAGTCCAACATTCTTTAGTCCAAACGTCCAAGAGCATGCAGAGGAAATTGGTAACCAACTTTGTTCACATCCAACTTTGGTTGAAAACTGCATCACCTTCAAGGAATATGCAATTGAACTTATCAGCCGGCTTATCAGCTAGAATCTACAGTATTTTTCTCTCACAACAAATCAGCTTCAGCCGACTTATCAGCCAGCTTTAATACCAGCCGAACAGGCCGTCAGTTTCAGGAACGAGCACATATTTTTCAAGTGAGAAATAGCACAAATAAGACAAAAGTAAACATGGAGCATGGTTCTCATGTCACTTTCATTGTAAATTCGATCAAATTTGAAGACAGAAACTAGAATTCTACAAGAAGAATGAGTAACCACAATCATTTTTCAGGGGGGAGAAACACAGAAGCAAAAACATATACAGAAATCTATGATGCGAGTCATGGTCATGAGCAATTGTTAAAAATTATTAACAGAGATTTTGAGAATTCGTGAATTTATGTCTCCCAACGACCATACAGGACAGATTGTCTCGGTAGTGCCATAACAGCAACAGATTGTGCATCAACAGTCCCAAGACCATGAGTTTGTTGCTTTGGTTTCTCTATCAGTACTTAAAATGAGCTAACGACAACAAGACACAAATCTCAAAGTTGGCCTGGGAACCCGAATCAAGTACTACAAGCTACCAGCCCACTTCCATAGAGCATCCCTTCAGGACACGGTCATATATGCAGAACCAAAGAAACATGCTGAATTGCAGGTAATTCATGCTAAAACGAAGGAGCAATCAGAATTCACAAACATGACCGCATCTACCAAAGGATGTATATATTCATTATACAGTGGTTTCCACTGATTACAGTAATGCAAAAGTTAGTAAGGAGAAGTCCCAAATGGAGCAGCACACCACCAATGCAGTACATGACAAGCATATATCTTCTGGTCACTGGCAAATGTTTAGTGACACCACTAAGACAAAGTCAATTGAACACATTCACCAAACAGCATTTGCAAGGTCTAATTCAAACTGTCCAGCGAAAGAAAACATAATATCACAACAAAGTCTGGTTAATCCTAAAGATTTTGTCCAAGCCCCCACCACAAAACCAAGTCATTGATCCCAGAGAGTTGTCCATGACAGAACCCAAAGCATGCCATCACGCATAATTCAGAAGCCCTTGCACCAGCAGCTAGAGTTTGTCATGCATTTGGAACACCTTCCCTTGGTTCCTCGCCTGTATAAGCCTCATCAATCACTGCAGAAATGCCAAAACAAATGAAGTAGCATCAGATCAGGGGGAACAACCACGAGAATCAACAAGTTGCCGCTAATGGGAAAAAACACCGATAGCAACATATACCAATACAGAGCATTACAAATTCATTCTGCTGGGTAGATGGGCATGCTGTTCTTCAAAGGAAAACTTCTTTTAGTTTCATCACCATACATACAACCGTTAATGTTCAATTTGTTGCTAATAAGTAACAAGTTTTGTGTTTACAGTTTATACATTAACAATACATGCAGAGTAGACGGATGTATAATAAGCACAGCACACAGTCAAAGGCAATACGCTTATATACCCGGAATGCAGAAGCTCGTGTAGGGAAAGACATAACTATAACCCTCAAACACCTTCTTTATCTTCCCCGAATTGAGGTGCACCATGTAGACATCACCACGGTGAAGAGCATATTTGTAGACAGCCACAAATATGATATCTGCGCCCTCCACGGAGCCAGTCACATTAAACCGAGAGCAGCATCTCAAGGTTGAAGGCCCTGGCCTGTACCCATTGCTCAAATCCATCGGGAACTTTCTCCGCTGACCACAGGCATAGGCTGAGAGGATCTTCTAACAAAGTGGTTGTCGGTGCAGAAAGTGACCAACTAGTAAATATTTGTAGTTTTGTTGTATGTTGTGATCGGATGTGGCCTAGCACTCAATGACACAGGATTTATACTGGTTCAGGCAACGTGCCCTACGTCCGGTCGGGGTCGGTCGGTGACTTTATTCCTGATGAGCTCAGGTGCTTGAAGTCTGTAGTGGGGTTACAAACGAGAAGGAGAAAGGAGGGGGTATACAAGAGGTTCGGATGGCTCCGACCGAAAGGGCCGCGGTCGGAACTTGGTGGTCCTGTGGTGGTAAGGGGTTGGTGTCGATCTAGTGAGTTTGAGCTTTGTGAAGTCGATCTCCTTTGGTTGGAGGGAGCGCATCCTCTTTTATAGATGAAGGGGATGACTTTTACAGATAAGAGGGAGAGAGTACAGATATTTCTAAGCCTTGCTGCCTACGGTGATGAAAACTGGATAATGGTTAAAGCCCCTCAATACTGTCGATGTCGCTGTAGGATGTCAAATGTGCACGGGAGGTCGAGCTATCTTCTCTAGGAAGGATGGACGCCGGTACCTGCAAATACTTCTGGATGCCTAGTGGCATGTGACGAGCCGCGCTATGTTCACCCGGTATGGCAAATCCTGGAGCACATACCGTGATCGATGTCCAGAGACACGCGGGGGGCTTATCATATGGGAGTTTCTAGCGGCCCCTACAATACTTTGTGTCAGGATGGCTGCAGAGCACTGTTTCGTGCAAGGTATGGTCCCTGGTACAGTGGTTTTGACTTGTGAGCCATGCCTTGTCTTTTTTCGCACGTCTTCTAATTCCTTCCGAACGGGGAGCCCCGGTCGGATGAAGAGCGGTAAGCAGGCTTCCTATGAGCCCCGGTCGCGGGGTTGGAGTCGCGGGGTCGGAGTAGGAAGCAGCGTTTTGGGCCAAGCCTTCCGATTGGAGAGACTGCTTGGAGACGGCTGGTGCCTGAAACGAGTGCTCCGGTCGGAGAGGTGGGCCGAAGAAGTTGACGAGCGGGCGCCTGTTCTTAAGGGTAGACCTTCCGGTCGACGACTGGACTTCTCTTCCGGCCTGCTGTGTTTTAGTTTTTTGGGCCGGCCCATGAAATATATGTTGTTTTCCTGGGCCGAGCCCGGACGTGAAAGACGGTCCTCGAGGGACCCCGGGTTTATAAACCCGACAGTGGTGAAATGAAATTCACCATCCGCCGTGGCCATGAGGGATGCTGACTAAGGACGGTAGATCGCTGAAAGGCGATGGGTGGTTACTTGGTATTCAAAAGCATGGTAGTTCCCACTGCCCCTGAAGTAGAGGGCGTCTCCTACGAGAACGCTCGGAGATGGCATGTTGTCGACGGAGTACAGATTGTGGCCTGGAGTAGAGGTTAGGTAGCTCCAATCATCCGTCTCAGAGGAGTACACACGCGCGCATATGCGAGTCGAGGTGTTGAAGAGTAAAACCACGCGGAAGGGGCCCCTGTGGCAGCCGCGGTGATCACAGCCTTCAGTAGTGGCAGCGCAGAGTACCGCCGCGTTGAAATGGGGGCGGTCCGTGGAGCGGCCAATGGGTGGGGCCGTGGGGCGGGGAGAGGGCTGGGGCAGGCAGCGGCGCTCGTCCGTCAAAGGGTTCCAGACGATGAAGTCCAAAACCACCGGAAAGCCCCCGCCTAGGGCTGGGGTGGCGAAGAGGGCGCGACCGAGGCGGCAGTCGAGGGCGAGCCAGCCCGGGAGGTCGCAGGCGGCGGGGCGGCGGAAGGTGGGGTCAATAGACTCAAAGCGGGAGCTGTAGGGTATGGCGTCACTCACGATGCGGAGGAAGCCGACTACGTGGGGCGTCGGGTGTAGCTCCTGGTGACGGCAGCGGAAGTCGGGGTCGGCGAGCATGCGGCGCCAACTTTTGCATACGACGGCGGCGCGGAGGAGGCACGCGGGGTCGTCGGGTGTGACGTGGAGGAGGATCTCGCGGACGAGCTCGTTCGGCAGCTGAGCCATCGCCGCTGCCTGTGCTCTGCTCGGGGAGATGGCTAAGGGCTCGTTTGGATTACAGGAATTCCAAAGGAATTTCAGGGCCTGTTTGGAATGCGGGATTTTTTCCCTATTCCTGCGTTTTTCCTGTGAAATTGAACTGATTCCTGTGAAATTCCTATGTGATTCCTGTGAAATTCCTGTGTTCCAAACAGGCCCTCAAAGGAATACAGTTCCTCCATTTTGATGACGTCATGTACCGTTTGGAACGAAGGATTCAGCGTTGCCGTTCCTCTAGAAAGGAACGCTTCCATTCACAAAACGCAGGAACGAAAAACTCTACTCTGATCCAAAGTTTTCACGTATGTCCGAGACGGACGCACACATGACATCTAATTATTTGCCACTCTTACGGAGGCCACCTCTCTGATTGCCAACTTTGTGGTGGCAACTACAAAAATATCCCAGAAAATAGTAACTCGCCTAATATTTTGCCATTTTTGCTGACGTGGCATGTCAGATCAGCCAGCTAGCTTGGGAACGGGCCGTTGACGCTCGAAGACCGAAGGCAAAAGACCATTCTGCCCCTGCCGTGTATTGCCTAACAAGCGTCGTCTCCTCCCATCTGCTCAGTCCACTCGCTATTTTCCCGTCCCTCCCCTTTCATTCCCCGTGGCGGCGCGAGCTCGAGGCGGGCAGGCGGGAGCTCGAGGCGGGCAAGCGGGAGCTTGACGGCGGCGCCAAGTCACAGGATGGCATGACGCCTGCAAGGTTAGATCTACTTCCTTCTTCTACCTACGCGCGACATCTGTGAATGGGGGGATTCCTGATGCTAGGGTTTCCTAATTTTCGTGTGTTGATGTAGGATTCGGATGTAGAGCAAACCATTAGCCACGATGGTGTGGTATCCGTGCCCCCCCCCATGGTATGTTTCATTGTTATGGCATGTATGTGAGGGGATCCCGTATGTGAGGGATGTCCTAACTCCCAATTTGTTTGTTTTGCTTGTCACTGTCAGGATTGATTCTGGCAATGTTTTTAGAATCCATGTTAGCGTTGATAAATACACTTTGGTTAACGACTATGGAGTGGTTGACCTAGATGCTCAAGAACATGACCTATGGTTTGACAGTAGCAATGTGTACACACTGGATGGCTTTGTAGATGATATGGCCAGCAAGATCATTTGGGCCGCAGTCAGCAACTGCTTATTTGGGGTGTTGACATTGACAGTGGAACAGAGTGGAAGGTTACTAGCAGTGATTAGTTTGAGGAGATGATAATGTCTAGGATGGATGAGAAGGTAATGCATGTTAGCTGTGATGTTGTTGAGAAAGATGCAGTTGGTCTGAATGATGTTGTTAGCAGAGCAAACAAAGGTGGGTCTTCTACTACTGTTGCCCAATCTGGTGTGACAAATGCAGGACATGCAGAGAATGCAGAAGGCTTAGGTGGCACTTGTAGTACTCCTGAAGAAGGTAGAGCTGAAGAAAATGTGGTTGATTGGAACACATTAACTATATTGGCTGATGAGAACTGTGATGGTGAAGCTAATGTTGTGGTAGATGAGGATCAAATCTATGAGGCTTTTGGATTCAAGGCAGCAGATGAGGCTCCTGCAGATGAGATTCCTATTCCTAACATACCTGCTGATGTGGAGGATGAAATGAATAAGGCAGCAATCCCTGTTAATGATGACCTAGGAGATGAGCCAATGTTTGGTTGGGATAGAGACAACCCTGACATGAGTGTTGGGACACTGTATCCTTGCATGGATGATTTTAGGATGGCAATTAAGAAGCATGCTATTGTGAATGAGTTTTAATTGGGGACAGAGAAGTCTGACAAGGAGAGGTTTAGGGGCTACTGCAGTTCCAAGGGCTGCCCATGGAAAATTAGAGCTAGGTCACAGAAGGATGGCAGTGTCAGGGTACCAATACTAACACTTTTTTGTCCTTTTGATGTAACCTTATTTCTGATATTTGCATGTTGTATCTGAATTTATCTTAACTATTTCTGACATTTCTTCATGTATGTGCAGATCCAAATCAATAAAGGTACCCACAAGTGTCCTTCAAAGAGTAGAGTTCTTGGGAGGATGGCATCCCAAAAGTGGATTGCTGAGAGGGCTATACCACTATTGAAGGATAATCCTGAGATGGGTCCCAAAGCTTTGAAGGAAGAGTTAGAGAAGAAGTACAACATAAAGATTCCATATCATACTGTATTTTATTGGAGACAAAGGGCTGCAGATAAATTATTTGGTAAGTGGGATGATTGTTTTGATTATTTGTTTAGATTCAAGGTTGAGATTGAGCTTAGGTCTCCTGGTAGTGTAGTTGAGATAGATACAGTTACTGTGGAAGGCAAGGTACACTTCAGTAGATTTTTTTGTGCCTTCAAAGTAAGTATAGATGGATTTAGATATGGCTGCAGACCCTATATTAGTGTAGATTCAACTGCTCTCAATGGTGAGTGGAATGGCCACATGCCTGCAGCCAATGCAATAGATGGCCACAATTGGTTGTACCCAATTGCTTTTGGCTTTTTTGATTCAGAGACCAAGGATAATTGGACTTGGTTCATGGAATAGTTAGAGAAAGCTTTAGGGCCAATGAACCACTTGGCTATATGCACTGATGCCTGCAAAGGGCTAGAAGCAGCTGTGAAAAAGGTTTTCCCTGGAGCAGAGCAGAGAGAGTGTTTCAAGCATCTCATGGAAAATATGAAGAAAAGGTTTACAGGAAATGCCTATGCCAAGTACATGTGGCCAGCAGCAAGGGCATGCACAGTAGAGAAGTTCAATAAATTGATGGACAAAGTTATTGAAGCCTATCCAGGAGTTGTTCCATGGTTGAAGGATCATCACAGTTTACTATGGGCCAGGAGTGGATTCAAGAAAGAGATCAAGTGTGACTTCATAAATAACAATTTGGCTGAATCTTGGAATGCATGGATCCAAGCACACAAAGATCTACCATTAGACATTCTAGCTGATGCTATCAGGCACAAGACAATAGTACTTTTTGAGAAGAGAAGGAAGATATTCAAGGCCCTAAAAGGATTCATACTACCAGCAATAATTCATCAGCTAAATGCGGCCTCAAAGGGACTGAACCATCTGAAGGCAACTAAGGGTGGACCCAACCAAGCAGAGGTGATAGTCATGTACAATGATGAAGTTGTCAAGAGGCATGTTGTCTACCTGGACCAACATGAGTGTACATGCAGAGAGTGGCAAGTGAGTGGCAAGCCCTGTCCCCATGCACTGGCAGTCATAACAGCTGAAAGGCAGCCAAATATGGAGCAATATGTGGATGTGGCCTACTCAGTGCACAAGTTCCAAGCAGCATATGCATGAATGATTCCTGTCATCACTGATAAGAGCTAGTGGCCGATAGTTGAGAAGGGATTCAAGCTTCTTCCACCAATTGGGAAGAAAAGAGGACTTGGGAGGCAAAGAAAGAAGAGGGTTAAGGGATGCCTGGAGAGAAGTGGCAAAGCCACAAGGCAGGTTACTTGCAAGGGCTGTGGTGAATTAGGCCATAGAAGCACCACCAATATGGCCAGGTACTCTCGCTGCCACTCAAAAAACCTACAAGATCCTAGAACCTAAACACATGGAAACATATTTGATGTGACAATCGATTCAAAACCCTAACAAATCAGAACCCAAAGAATGTGGCTTACCCCTTGCATGTTCCTAGGACATTTGAAGAAGACACGACCCTTGTTGCCTTTCTCATCTGTCTGGGCCACGAGCTCGAGCACCCTCTATAGCCCACACTCCTCGCACATGATGAGGGGGAGCCATGTCTGCCTCCCGAGTGGGTACTCCTCTATCCTATCCGGCAGCTGCGGACGCCTATTGCGCGTTGATGAGCTCGCTCGACGGGACATGGCGGCTAGGGTTGGGGAGGGCAATGGAGGGGCGGTGGCGACCAAGGACGGGGAGACGAAGGAAGAAGAAGAAGTGCAGAGAGCAGCGAGTGGACTGAGCAAATGGGAGGAGACGGCGCTTGTTAAGCAATACACGGCGGGGGCAGAATGGTCTTTTGCCTTCGGTCTTCGAGCGTCAACAGCCCGTTGCCAAGCTGGCTGGCTGATCTGGCATGCCACGTCAGCAAAAATGGCAAAATATTAAACGAGTTACTATTTTCTACGACATTTTTGTAGTTGCCACCACAAAGTTGGCAATCAGAGAGACGGCCTCCGTAAGAGTGGCAAATAATTAGATGTCCCTAAGAAGCCGGTAGAAAGCAAATGTTTTATGCCTCTTCTTACCTTTCCAAAGTGGTCAACTGCTCATCTTCTTGCTTGAGCTCATGGCTATCCGTCCATGGCTGACCTGGCACCAAGCTGGTGTGTGGGAGGGAGGGGGCGCGGGTGGCTGGCAGGCCAGCGGCAATGCTGGGCGATGGCTGCGCGAGGGGCAGTGGCTACCGGAGGGGCAACGACGGAGGCAGCGGTGGCTGCGTCGGCGGCGGCGCAACAACCAAGAGAGAGACTACGAGACTTTGGAAGAGAACGCGGTGAAAATGAGAAGGCAAACAAGTGGATGAGAATTGCTCTGAACTTTGGTCCAATAACCATAGATAGTAGGCCCCACATGTAAGTGAGAGCGTGAGGGGATAGATGACCAATGCCATTACCGTGCCAGAGCCTAGAGGATTCCGTATGCACTTTCGTTTATTAAACAAGTGCTCATCTCTTTTCACAATGTCTCATGTTTTGAGAATCCCGTGTTACAATTCCTTTGTTCCAAACACCTCAATCTATATTTTTCTATGTTTTTTCTTTCCTCTGTTTTCCCATAACACCTATATCCTGGGTTTTGGGATTGGGGGATTTTGGGAGGGGAAAGTGAGGAGTGACGAAGAGTTGAAGACGGTGGTGCCCCACAGCACTGGTGCGTCTCGACTGTGGCTGGAGTGGGGCCACCTGGTTGGCTACCACTACGAGGTTCTTCTATGCTAAGTGGGGCCTCCCATGTTTCAAACAAAAGTGGGGCCTCCCACAAACCTTTGTTTGTTTATTTTCTTTTTCCTTTGTTATTATAATTATAATTATATAAGTGGACGCATGATCAAACACGACAGTAAATTGATTTAGCTCCTTAACTTGTTATACCTTGAGCTAGCAAATTGTTATATATGTTGACTTTGTGCATTGGAGGATTCTTCGATTCGTAGGTACTGCCTTTTTTTTGTGTGTGTGAAACTGAGTTTGCACTCCCTTGATGGTACTAGTTAGTTTAACCTTCTTGACTTGTCTTAACCACGGAAAGATACTTGACGAGGTCCTATTCGTGATCATTGATTTATACTGAATCTTTATTCAATCATGGGTTTATACTTTTACCTTTTTATTTTATTTTTAGTGCTCTGAAGAACTCTGAGATACAGACATGCAGTAATGCAAATGTTTAGTTGACTAGTCTGTGCTAATTAGCACTGGTTAGTGCTTGACTAACCAGAGACTTCGACTAGCAATGGTCAGTCACAAACAGTATTATAAAAAGGATGAACTTGCTATGCTTAATCAAGTCAACAATTGTCGTTAGTTATATAACTTGACAGTTGTTTGTCGACCAGCCTAAGCTTGATAATCCATAATTGTAAGTCTGCATTGCTTGTGAAACCTTTCTAGTTCATAGCATGTTCTTAACCCATACTTTGTTGGTGTGGATGTTACCGTGTCCTAATCTGTATCCATTGAAGAGGAGTAACCCAAAGTGATATGTGACTTGTTTGATCTCTAAAATCGCATTGTTTTAGGAAAAAGTGATAACTGGACATAAGTCTGTAGGCTTATGTTGCTTTGAGCTTGTTACTGGTAGCATGGGTTGATAAGCAATCCTCTTTTCCCAGTAGCACATTACTGCTCTGTTTCATTTGATTTATGTTAAAGTGCACCTCATGACTCATTTGCTTTGAGTTGGAGTCCAAAGAATTCAACCAGGTAACCATAATGGATCTAGATGGGTTTCTGTACTACTATTACTTAAACGACACAGCTCCTAGTATTATTCTAGTAATAAGACACTTCGAAGCAAATTCGAAGCAGATCACTGAGTTGTCATTAGCGATGATAATCTTCCAATAGAACAATTTAAAAAAGGCATCGTCCAAGAAACTTATGCCAGGAATCATGATATGATCAGACAATTACAACACTCGCTGAGTAACGCTTACCATGAGTACGGTATATGAGATACTCATGTGAATATGGAACGAGTTTTGCTGCCTCCCTCATGGTTGCTGCATGTGAGTGTCTGAATTCTTTGAGATGGGACCTAGGTAGTGGCAGAGAAGAGATGTTGCAATAAGCCTCAGAGAGTCCAACCTCCAGTTTTTTTCATGTTCCTTTCATAACACGAAACAGGCTGCTCTTAGTTAAGTGGAAGCTAAGGCTGCATAAACAATTCATCTACTAGTGCCAAAGTTACAATAACAAGAAGCCTGCCATATTAGTTCTTCACTGAATTTAAAATTGTTGTCTCCATGATACTTATTAAAAAAAGGTATCCCGAGGATAATTTAAAATTAATAGCAAAATTTCTACATGTTGGAATTGTTAGATAGGTTGGTGTTTTTAAAAGTACTAAATAGACTATAAGATTCATCTAATTTTAATTTATAACCTTGACATAGATAAAGGATAAAGTATAGTCGTTTCATTTTACCAACGGGCATTTTACTAACATGTTGTACATTTAGGAACTGAACAATTTGATAGATATACAAGATAAATGGCCAGACCTTATTTTTCATCTATGTCGGGGTTACAAAGAAGTTGGTTAGACATTAGAACTTATTTTGTAGTTCCAAAAACACTAATTAACCGGACGTAAAAATTCTAACATGTAGAAATTTCAAGCCGCTCAACTCAAACTTTTTTAATCAGTTCAAAATTGAATACTTTAAATTTTATAACAATTAATGTAGTTATTATAGTTGTAGCCTTAATAAAGTCTAGAAACAATTGAGGTTCATGAACAAATTGAATTTGAGTAAAGAGGGAGAGCAAATTTAATTATTTTTCCAAGAACTACGAGTGCTCTAATCTAGCAATAACGTACATGTCCTACTTTGAAATAAGATCTTTTAAATTATATGTCACTTGGTTTTGTGTGTATTACTAAAAATAGAACATTTACAATCCGTATATTACGCATGTCGAGTTTCATAGAATTCCAAATTTATCTAGTAATTTATTTATAGGGGAGAGAACACGACTTAGGGCTTGTTTGGATGAGTTAGTACATTACTAGTTGGGTCAAAAAGTAGCTCAGATTGGTTAGCTAGTTGGCTAATAACTAATTAATAGACTTATTAAAAAAATAGTCCACCTATTAGTCCTCATGTTTAGACGACCTAGAGCTAATTTAAGTTAACTTTTAGCTAGCCAGTGATTAGCTTTTGCACCATCTAAAAAACCCTTAGGGCGTCCTCAATGGAAATCACCTGCAGCTGGCTATTTGCAAACCACGTCATCATGTGGGGCCTATATTTAATCTAATTTATTTTCTCTCATCCGTGAAACCAGCCTATGCATGCGATTCTTTTGCATATCAACCGCAGAGGCCACCTCGTGTTTTGAGCAAGACTAGCGATGAAGAAATAGCTAGCGAAACTGATTTTTCTTTTTCTCCACGTCAGATGAAATACTAATCAGCTAGCTACGTAGCCCACCGTTGGGGACGCCCATAGGTGACATACAAGTATTGTCACGCTAGTCAGCGCCCCTTGGCACAGCAGCACACACCACTGGTATGGTAGACTTAACTTGCCAATTCAGGTGACGCAGACAAAAAAATAGTTTTAAAAATATATTTAGAAATATAGAATGCTGTTTATAAAATACCATTTTAAAAAAGTTATTAAAATAAAAATCTCACGTAGGCGAACGACCTCCGGGGCTCTCCGGTGCTTCTCATACGTATTGCCAAGCCTAAACTTAAAGGAGCCTCCAACGTAATATCTATAATCTTCAATAAATTACCTATATAAAAATCTATTTTAGATGTTAGGAGAGGCATAACTCTATTTGAGTATCCTCTCTCTTAGAGAGCCATTTATAAAAGGTTGTCTTTTGAGTTTTGTTATTAGAGAAAACTAAAAATAGGTTTTGAATCCTTTAGTCTATCTTCAACAACAACACCCAAAATACAAGACACATTCGTCCTTTGAGTAACGTTACAGTCAAAATGTTCAATATCTATTCGGCATCTTTTCAAACAAAACTTAAAAGAGAATCCTTTCTGCAAATGGATTTCCAGAAGAGAACATGCCCATATTTGAGTTGTGCCTATCAGACAATCCAAAATAGGTCTCCCGTATAGATACTTTATTGGATGCTGATTTTAAATGTCTTGCTACCTATTTTAAATTTAGATGTCTATGTAGGTTTTTTTTATCGAAGACCGTCCTCCCTGTAGGGTAAAGGATATAAAGGGTCTTGTGTTTAGGTGTCTATACAGGAGCAGCAGCAGAAGCAGTCGCACTGGCCAAAAAAAAAAAAAAAAATAGTGGCGTTCGCTCTTCCGCCTTCCCCTCCGAATCCCCAAATCCCAAACCCTCGCCTCGCTTTCTTCGATCCACCGAGCGACGACAACCATGCCGCCGCCGCCGCCGCCGCCGCCGCCGCCGCTTCCCGAGCTGGCGGATGACCTCCTCCGCGAGGTATTCCTCCGCCTCCGGCCGGACGACCCCGCGTGCCTCCTCCACGCCTCCCTCGCTTGCAAGCGCTGGCACCGCATCCTCACCAACCCCGCCTTCCGCCGCCGCCACCGGGAGCTCCACGGGATGCCATCACTCGTGGGATTCCTGCGCATCGCGGAGGGAGACCCGCCGTACGCGTCCTGCTTCGTCCCTAACAACCCCGCCTCCGGTTGCCCCGCCGCCCGTGACCTCCCGGGGCGGCTCGTGCTCGACTGCCGCCACGGCCGCGTCCTCTTCGTCGCTCCGAGCCCAAGCCTCGGCACCCAGTTAAACTATGACCTCGTCGTCTGGGACCCCTTGACGAGCGAGGAGCGCTGCTTGCCCCGGCTCTCGCCCTCACCCACGGTCATATGCGGCCGCCACTTCAACGCCGCGGTGCTCTGCTCCGCCCCTGCCGAAGGCTGCGACCACAGCAAATGCCACGGTGGCCCCTTCCGCGTGTCCTTCGTCTGGAGTCGCACAAGTGGCGATTTACATTCATTTCTCACGTCTGCTCGTGTGTTCTCCTCGGAGACGGGCAATTGGAGCGAGCCCATCTCTGTTTTGCATCCTAATGTGTTCGTCCTTGATAGGATGCCATGCCCCAGCACCCTCGTGGGAGACACTCTCTACTTCCGCTTTGGCTTTGTGCATGCTTTGGAGTACCAGCTTGGCGCAAAGTGCTTATCTATCATCCTGGGACCTCCACAGTCGGTGTTCCAAAGTTGCGTTATTTCCCTCATGTCCATGGAGGACGGTGGGCTAGGATGCATGGACGTGGAGGAGGATGAATCAAGCCTCCGTCTACGACTGTGGTCAAGGGATGCAGCTTCACGCTGTGATGGAGATGCAGGATGGACAAGGGGCAGGGCCATAGAGCTTGAGAAACTGCTACCTGATGGTGCCTTCCCATCTCCACGGTTGGCATATGATCTGCGTTTCAGGGTTCCGAGTATACAGTTGCTTGGCTTTGTGGAGGGCACCGATGTCATCTTTGTGGGTACGCAGGCTCTTAACCACCCTCATGCTGTCTATATGGTCCAATTCAACTCAGGGAGGGCCAGGAAGGTGTTTGACCAATGCACTTTAGTCATTCCCTATACAAGCTTCTTCATTCCAGGTATAATATATGCAGCTACATACCTACTTATATCTATGTGTGCTACTGCTTGTTAACTTTACATCCTTTATTAGTTATATACGATCTGTTATTAGTGTCTTCTAGACTGCAACTAATAGTATGTTAGCTAGCAACAAGCCTGCATATATGAATATAATATCACCGCTCAAGAAAAATAGTTGATGCCACTATGGTTGCTTTTGGATTAGTAAACCTTTGTAATTCTCTGTTAGTAGCAGCTTTGTTGTACAATGTTGTTTCTACTGAGGTTATTAATGTCTTCTCTCTGTTGTTTATTGGCAATGCATTCATCACCCTGCTGATTTTGATCTCATTTCTTTTCTTTTCTTTTTTTGGTTTCTGCAGTAACTGATACATCTTCTACAACCGAGGGTCCAGGAGAGACTTCCTGATTTTCTGGTGGGGGCTGGGAACTATTTTAAATTTGTAGGATTTTTCGGTCCGGTCATGTCTCTTTTCTTACCTTTTGGACAAT